>NC_056732.1:1198758392-1198938392 GCF_019279795.1 Protopterus annectens
TTTACTTCCACCCTGTATTCTTTTAGTGAGGAACCTCTGTGGACATTCCAACTGTTGGATATGCCTGGTTAGGTACATACCAAAGGAGGAACTGTACTAAATGATAGGTCTGATGAATGCCAAATACAGTGGAACAATGACTTCCTTGAACTTAGATTCCAAGCCTTTGTTTATAAGGTGCACAACATAAAATTAATTCCTTACCACTGTAGGCACATGATGGTCAAAGGCAAGATTACTGTTTATGTATGTCCCTAAGTCCCTGACTATTGGATCAACTCTAAGGACATATGTACAGCAAATTATCTCAGAGCTACAATATGATAGTACAAAAACTGGTGTGACATTTCAGTATGGTGTATAGTTAGATTATATACAACAATTTTTCAAGTAGGGATTTCAAAGTACAGTTAGCTGGCTAACATAAGGTGTTAACTTAAACAAAAACAAAGTTATAAGATGAAGACTTAAAGCAGTTTGTTAAGAGTCAAGCCTGTCAAAGTTAGTAAAACTGCATTGTAATGACAGCTAAAGATTCTGTGGCACATGGTAGCAGGAGACTGTAGAGAGATTCAGGGAAAGAGGCAGCAAATTGTGTAGTAAAGGAGTTATTAGCAGAAATGTAGTGAGAGGTAGAACTTAGAAGTGATTTAGGGGAAGTGTTTTATCCAGGATTATTACATGAGCAGAGCCAATTGTTAATCTAATGTTCCTTAATCATTTTTTTAAAGTGAGTGCTGCTAGTTGATGTTCTTTAGAGGTAGAAAATTCCAGATTTTGGCTACATAGCTCGAGCAAAGGGAATCAATGGGGGAATGTGTGGCTTTGGTAACTTTTAGTAAGAATTTTTTGGCTAAGCATAATAGTCTGTCATTAGAATATGGCTCTAATAGGTTTTAGAAGGCATGTATTTTATCTGGTTGGGTAAATAACTTGTGTGCCATTAGCAGCTGGTTAAAATGTGAGTGATATGGGAATTCAAACCATGATAGCATTTTTAGTACATGACAGTTGTGTGTTCTGTATGGGAAGTCAGTGGCAAATTTTGCTATTTGTTATAACGTTTCAGGTTTTCCAAGGTCTGATTTTCTGAGGTTAGTGAGTATTGGTGAGGCACAGAGAAATGTTGAGAGTATGTATGTTCTTGCAATGGCAATTTGGGTACTATTATTTAGGAATTGTTTGTTTTATATAGGGTATCCAGTTTTTTATGTACTTTTTTAACAGTTTAGGATAAGTATTGATCAAATTGCATGTTATTTTGTCAATAACTGTCAATAACGACACCTAGTAGTTTTGTCTGTGTAACTGGCATGATAGTTGTGTTGCCAGCAGCAGTTAATGACAGTGTGGGTGAGGGGTTTGAGGGTCTAGTAGTGTGGAAGATTATCAACTTAATTTTATTAGAGTTAAGTATGAGTTGTGAGTTGGTGAGCCATTTTTCAACTGCTGTGAATGATTTTTGTGTTACGCCCTGTAGTTCCTGAATGGTGTGGGCTGCACATATTATTGTGGAATCATCTGCATATTGGACTAAGGTGGCTAGGCAAGTGCCTGTGTTTAGGTTATTAGTGAAGATATTAAAGAGAAAGGATCCAAGGATGGAGCCTTGTGGGACTCGTAGTGTGATGGGAGTAAGGAAGAGATGTCTTGCAGTCACTTTACAGCTGTCAACTGGTTAGATAAGTTTATAACCATGAGAGAGTGTTGATGAGCTGAGGTTTAGGTTAGCTACAACAGTTAGAAGTTTCTGGTGGGAGATTGTGTCAAAGGCTTTGGACATATTGAAGAATACTGATGAGACTAGTTTATCTTCACTCCTGTGTTGGTTGATGGTGCTGGTGAAAGTCAAGAGGGCTGATGATGTGCTTTAATAGGGTCTGAAACCATTTTGGGACTTGGCAAGGAGGTTGTTGGATGTGAGGTAGTGCATAGGTTGAGCATGCATCACCTTTCTAGAATTTTGGAGAGATGAGATAGTATGGCAATGGGTTGATAGTATGATAGATCAGTTGAATTGCCCCTTTGTGTAACGGAATTGTGTGAGAAACGTTCCAGATTTGTGGGACCTGATTGTCATTAATTGATTCATTGTTTAGAATAGATGTGGGATAAGTGATAGCATTGGTTGCTATTTTGAGGTATTCTGTAGGAAGTTGATCAGTAACTGTAGCTGTTGACTTAGTCCTTAAGCAGTTTTTTTATGGTGCTGGTTGAGACAGCTTTGAAGGTAAAAGTTTTGTTGTATATTACTTCTGATAGTGGTGTGGATGATGTTAGGGGACAGTTATTTTTTGACAGAGCTAAAATGCTTTCAATAAAATATTTATTAAAATTTTTGGCAATGAAACCTGAGTTTTGTGTGGAAGAGGGTGGCGGGGCTGCTGCTTGTCCATGGTTTAGGATAGTTTTGATAGCTGACCAAAATTTTTGAGGATTTCTTTGATGTGTAATTTGTATGTTGGTGTAACAATTATTTTTATCTTGCTTGATTTGAAATTTAGCTTTGTTTTTAAGTTGAAGGTATGCTAGCAGGTTTGGGGGAGATTTAGTTGATTTCCAGTATTCCCATGCTTTATCTCTTAGTTTAAGAAGATTTCTAATTCTTTGGTTAATCATCAGGTGTTATTAGCTATGGTTCTGATTGTCTTGGGAGAGCTAAGGAATTGAGAATATTTAGGAAAATATTTAAGTATTCATTGGCTGAGTCTAGCGAGAGTTCCTTTAGAATAGCCCAGTTACATTAGTTAGTGTGATTATAGAGACTGGAGATTCATTTTTTCTTGCTCTGGACTTGGTAGATAGAACTTTTAAGAATATTGGACTTTTGTCTCAATAGTTAGGTAGGTGAATGACCTAGTGAGTACCTAGAAGGCAGCCAGAGTGTGTGTAGTATGATATTTTATTAGTGAGGGCCCAGTAGAAGATGGATTGTCTGCTTGATTTTTCATCTCTTTTAGTGGTGTGTAGGATATGCTGTGTTTATCTGTACAGGTTCATAGGATCATAGGAATTTACTAAGCTAATGGCCCTAGGGCCCTTACAAGGCTACCACATTCTACCATTATTTCCATGATCATCACCTATTATCCCTGTCCAAAGGGAACAAGGGTGGAACCCCCAGGGTGAATTTACAGATACCCATTCAATCATCCTGACTGCATTTGAAGCGGGCCAATGAGGTGCTCTGTTTGACATGAAGTCGGAGTCTGTTCCAAAGGAGTGGAAACCTCTGGGAGACAAATCTGTCCCTCCATCAGGTTCTATTAATGTCACATACCAGGTTAAGGTCTTTAAAGCGAGTAACCCATCTATCATTTGACTTATGGAAATGCAGCATTTTCAGTATAGCAGGGTCAAAGTTTGCCTTGTATGCTAGGCAGTGATCACCTCTGAGTAGTTTGTATGAAACAGAGTAAAGTGACAGTGATTTCAGATGATCCACATAGGATAGATGCTGAAGACATTGAATTTTCCTTGTGAGGAACGTTTATGGTCTCTCCAATTGCTTCAGCTGTCTGGAAAGGTACATACCAAAAGGGGTGCTGTACACAGTTATTGGCCTTATGAGTTAAGAGTACAGGAAAGTTATAACTTCATTTTTTCTGGAGGCAATGCCCTTACTTATGAGATAAGAAACACAGAATGCGCTTCTTACCACTGTGGAGTCATGGTGGTCAAAGGTAAGGCTGCTGTTAACCTGTGTGCTCAGGTCTCTCACCACAAAGTGCATATTTAAGGTGTTGCCATTGATGTGGTCATTAGTAGGAACATCGGCCTTACTGAATGGGAAGATATTGAGTTTAAGGCTATGACTTTGGCACCAATCATTTGTTTGTTTGTGTAAGACCCTCTTGCAGCGTGTTGACATCATTTGGAGATTCTATGACCAGTCCCACTTTGCAGTCATCATCAAACTTTGTCAGCCACAAACCTTTAGGTTTTGCTTGTACTTTGGAGAAATAGAGTCCAAACAGCAGAGGTCCCAGGACTCATCCCCGTGGAACACCACTAGTTACAGGTCTGCTGTTGGAGGTGGATTTCCTTATTTTGAATGTATGGGTTTTATCAGTGAGCCACTTAATGACTATGATTGTATATGTAACTAAACTATGTAATGCGGAGCTTTTCTCCCTGGGCCTCCACTGAAAATGGGCTCCTTGAGCCCAGTGGACCTCCCCGGTCATCAAACTGGAAATAAAATAAATAAATAAATAAGGGTTGATACCTAGCTGGGTGAGTTTGTCAATGACGCCTGAGTGGGGGGTAGTGTCAAACACCTTGTATAAGTCTAGGTAGGCTGTATGTATGGATTTCCCCTCATGCAGGGCTTTGGCGACTGTCTCACAAAAGTCCACCAGGTTTAACAGGCATGATCTCTCTTTGACAAATCCAAACTGAGTAGGGTTGAGTGTTTGGAGATTATCTATATCTTTGTTAATAAGGTCCATGATGATTCTCTCCATGGCTTTGCAGATAAGGCTAGTCAGATGAATAGGTCTATAGTTCCCAGGGTCAGTGGAAGCACCACCTTTATGCAAGGAAATAACAGTGGCCATTTTCCATTCAGCTGTAATGAAGCTGATGCTTAGACTATGACTGAAAAGAGTACCCGATGGCATTGCTAATTCTTGTTGCAGCCCATGTAGGATGCAACCTGGGATGTAATCAGGTCCCATAGATGCTGTGTTTTTGGCCTTAAAGAGATTGTTTACGACCTGCTCTTTAGAGATATAAGGTAAGGGATAGGTGGTAGGGATGTCATGGGGTACATGTGGCATGGACAGAGGAATGAAGTTTTCACAGAACCTGCCAGCCAGCAGGTTAGCTATGTCCACAGGCTCAGTATATGTGGTATAATTAACTACCAGTTTAGCACAAATCTGGGCCTTTTTGTAGGTTACAGATGTAAATAAAGAACACCTTATGGTTGTCTGTAGTTCAGTAAGCTAGTTTGGATTCATAGTTTGCTTTGGAGGACTTCACAAGAAGTCTTATTCGCTTGCTTAAGCTAAGGAGGGAGAGTTTCCAGTTTAAGGCTCATTCCCTCTTACTCTTTGATAGCAATTTCTTCCTCTTATTTTAAAGCCTGTTAATGGCAGTTGTCCACCAGGCAGGTTTGCTCTTCCTTGAGGAGCTTGTTTTGGTACAGCCAAGTCAAAGCAGTTATACAAGTGTTTGTACAAAGCATTGGTGTTGGTGTTTTCTGAGTTACAAGTATACCAGTCAAATTTGAAATCTCCCATGATGATGGTTGTTCCATGGGAAATAGCTTTTGAGGGTCACTGAAGTATGTTCTCATGGGTAGTGCGGTTGTTACCAGGTAGTATATAGGCAGGTAATATGATTATGTATTTGCTGGAGTTAATTTTCAGCTTAGTGAATAAAATCTCTGTATTGTTAAAAGTTGGAATTTTCAGGTTTAGATATTTTATGTTATATTTTTAAATGCTATGGTTACCCCTCTTCCTTTTTTATCGTTCCTGTCTAACATGAGAATGTTTTATCTGGGGGGGGGGGTCATCTCATTATCTTGTTCTGTGACTTTAGCCATGTGTCTGTTAATACAACTATGCCTGGTGTGTACAGTGAGAGAGCGGCATGAAACGTATGTGTCTTGTTAAGTAGGCTTCTGATATTTAAGTTTAACACCAAGGTATATTTAATAAATTTAGGGGTTATTAGGCGCTATTAGTAGGGGGATGAGAGGTAGTTGCAGGGCCAGGGTTTGGGTGGATATCGCCACTTATTATAAGTCAAGATACTATGTTAACTACTGTTTTAAGGAAGATAGTGAGGATATTGTGAGTCCTTACAGAGATATCTTGTGGTGTATTAAGTGAAGGTATTTTGAGAGTAAATTGATCTAAGAGGGTGGCATTAAAAATAGGTGGTGATATTTCAAAGTATGGTAGGGGTTTTGTAGTAGGAGAGAACTTTCAGATTTTTGTTTGCTGCTATTATTAAGTATACATAGCTAGTTAAACATGCAGCTAGGGATAAGGTAATAAGTACTGTAATATGTAGGGATAACATTTTATATGATGAATATAACTATTTTGTAGAGTGAAGTTATTAAATGTATTTCTGATTGACTGTCATAGTTAGGAGATTTAGATTTCATAGTCTGAAAGTTAATAAAGTAGCTATAGGTTATAGTATTTATTTAGTATGGGTTGTATTGTGTGAGATTATAAGATGGAGTTAAGTGGTAGTGGCTAGGACCTGGGTGTAATGATGCGATTGGTTGGCTTAGTTATGTTGAATTAAGTGGCTTCTAGTGATAGTTTGGGATCTTTTGTGACTGTGGTTACTCTTGTATAAGTTTAGGTGTAGTGCAGGTTGGTGAGATTTGGGGGTAGGGTAGGGGAGAGGACTGAGATCGAGCACAGCGACAATGAACAGAGTGGGAAGGGCCCTGGTCTTGTCATAGTAGAACAGCCAAACACCTCCTCACATATGCTCATTAGATGTCAGAAATATTTTCTTGTATTTATTTTAACGTTTGTATAAATGCTGCAACATTTTTAAGCAATGTTTTTTTTTCTTTTATTTGCATTATTTTTGGTATATATTAAAAAAGCAAACTGTGTTTTATGTTGTCACCTCTTCTCACATGTGCATCAAACCTTTAAACAGTATTAGTACAGTTATTCACCATTCCCTGGTATCCTAGAGTACTAGTAAAGCTAGAATAATAACTGAACAATCTTCCTTTACTCTGTGAGTTTAGGACGTGTTCTAAATGTTCCCAATTATCATATTGCTGTCAGACAGTAATCTTTAATATAGGTATGTTTTGCTTCTGCAAACTGATTACGTCAGCTACAGTGAGTGAATTCTTTGACAGGTTTGTTCTCACCCCAGCACATCCCTATTGCAAGGCTCTCAGTGCTGTGACTTCTCTCCGGTAGAGCGTTTGTAGAGGACTATGTAAATGTGATAGTTAAACCTGCCTCAGGATCTTACTTCCATTCCCCAATCTCTCCCCATCCTGCTTCCACACTACCCAGACTGCTATTTGAACCCAGAAGATGCAGGAATCTCAGTGCTATAGCGTTTCCTCCACAAAGCTCACTCACTATGTGGCCTTACTTTTAAATGAATGGGGCTATGACATGAAATGCCAGACATGCATCCTGTACATTGACTACTACTATATGCTTGTTCATGACTGTCTTTAAGTGCATTTGTATTCATTTGGGTGGTACGTTAAACTCTGACCACTAGTATTAATTACACAGCTGTTTTTGCCAGACATTCCATGCTTGACATAGGTGATTACATTAGTTATCTTAAAAATAAAATTTCTAAATAGTATTCTTCTTTAGAAAACATATTTCTGGTTAGATGTTATCTGTGTTTGCTTCTTGTCACACTGCCAATTAAATGACATTTTAGAACTATAAATGTAAACCTAGCTTCTGGTCTCCTTGACTGTTGTCATAATTTTAGCTTTACAATTCTTACAGATACTTCTTTACAACTGTATATTTTCATTGCTTAGCTAGAGCAGTGTTTCTCAGCAGATATTTAATGGTGCAGCTGTGACTGATGTATTGTTTTCCAGTGTTTTTATATTTATAACTTTTGAGACAAAATAGTGCATCACAGCAGGTCTGTGAAATGCTGCAAGATTTTGTAAAACTCAGCATGGGTATTCAGTATGTACAGAATGAAGTGTTTATATGGTTTCCTTCAGGTAATAACTGTAGGATCTCTTTTTAGAAATCATGCGTAAATAAGCTGACATTACACACATGGTGTGCATTCAAGAATTATTTGTGGAAAACCACAAAGTAGTCTGAATTCATTGCTATGCAAGTTGCTGCATTGCACAATAAACAAAATAACAGATCAAACATTGCTGTTCATTACCAACTTAAATATGAATCTGCCATTCCATATTCTTAGCTCAATAATTTAACGAGATATTCATTTGACTGTTCTCATACAATCTGTATTCTTGATGCTCTCATTTGCAAAAAGCTTTGTTTTCCTTTTCATGTCTGCAGATGGTATAAAACAGCTGATCAGAACCAAAAATGTTAGTTACTAAACCAAGACAATTATTTGCTGTATTCTGACACCTACTGAGAAAATTCCCATTCCTGGCATGCTTAGTCACATTGCTTACTGAAGAAGAAAGACTTGGATTATTTTCCTTTTACCATAACCATTATAAACTGACGTGTTTTCTATCTATCTATCTATCTATCTATCTATCTATCTATCTATCTATCTATCTATCTATCTATCTATCTATCTAATCTATCTATCTATCTAGCTACCCATCCTAAACCGGATATTCTCCTATATTTGATTTAACAGCATAATTATTAACTTACAAATTAAGAGTCTTCACAAAGGCTAACTCCAGATATGTCACTTGTATAAGTGATTAATAAAGATTGCATCATCACTTTTAGAAACAAACATGATAGTTAACAATAAAATACAAAGTACACATTGTAAAAACTACATTTTTCTTATTGTACCTGACCCTTTAAGGAGTATGACCATTGTTTTCATTATGAAGTTCATTGCATCACTGTTTTGCTTTCCATCTGTGATACTTTTGAAAGGAAGACTGCTGGTCGCAATAGATATTAAGTAAAGAAAGGACACCCTTCCCCCTCCTCACAATAATTAAAAGCTATCTAAAATGCTTTGAACCATAGAGAAATATTAAGTGTTCTCCTAAGTATATTGCTTTTTGGATTGTTATGGACATTGCATATAGTGTATTTGTTTTTCTTGTTACTATATTGTTAAGTTATTCTGTTATAAAATGAATAAAAACATTTTGGAAAAAAAAGGTACATTCTATCCTGAAGGTTCTCGAATTCACTTTCTCATGGCATAGTATTTGATGCATTGACTTTTACTGGTGTTTGAGTATCTCATAAAGTTAAGCAAGTCATAATACCCTCCAGGGTATTGGAGAAGTAATGCCTGCACATGGGAATAGTGAGACCCAATGTCACAGGGTCGCAGGTATAGGGCCTCTACACCCCTCAACCAGCATTATTTCCCCTAAAAGCATAATCCTAGAGGGCATTATCGTGCTTAGATAGATGTTAAATTATTTGTAATTGTTTTTAAATTTTGATGTAAAATAGTTCCTCAACCTAATGTTTCAAACATGCCTTAGCATGTGTAATTTTTGTTGGAGGAGGTATTTTACACCAATAACATAAGTTATGCAATATTCTTACATGCACACACACACACACACACACACACACACACACACACACACACACACACACGCACACACGCGCGCACACACACGCACACACACGCACACGCACACACGCACACACACCACACAGACACACGTGCACATGCAACTGATACAGAGGTCTCATTGTGAGGAAATTCATAGAATGCAAGGCATAGTAACTGCCCCCATGTGTCATTACTGCCCCTGATTATGCCGCATAGTGGTTCTGTCTTTCATATAAATATGAATATGTTGATAAACCACGGAGGATTAAAGTCAGTCTATAATGACAGACATTAGTGTCATAATTTTATTGTTAAGAGACTGCCTGAAGACTCTTGTTAAGGGAATGCATTATGATGGACAGGCTGTTGCAGTCAGAACATATTCACTTACTACATAACATCTCTCTCACTCTCTCTATCAAACACACAGACACATGGTATCGCACACACATGCTCTCACACATATGCAGATACACACACACACACACACACACACACACACACACACACACACACACACACACACACACACACACACACAAACACACACACACCTTTTTTTTTTTATTTTAATTTACACTCAGGTGACAGTTTGCTTTTTTTCTGTCCATGCTTCATGGCAGTTAGTGGCAGGCTTTTTTCTCAGCAGGTATTACCTGTACATTAACACTGTATTGGAGAATGTTGAATATCTCAGTGTGATGATGGAAAAGGATGCCCATTCTCTAATGCAATTTATAATCTGTGCCCAGAGACAGAACTGGTTCTTCTAGTACCTAGTGCCTTTTCCTGATACATTAACACTGTATTGGAGAATGTTGAATATCTCAGTGTGATGAAGTGCCTTTTCCTGATCTTGCTCCCATTAACTTTAAGTCAAGGATAAAAAACAGAGTTAGACCATAACTACTTCAATCCTTTCTCTAAACTATTTTTCATATCAGTGCTAAACACAGTTGTACCCCAAGTGAAAGAAGCAACATCAGTTAATGCCTTTCTACCCTTCTCCACGCTCTCTGTCCCATTGTCACATGACATATCAAAAGATCTGCTACCATCCCATAAAGTGCAATCTATATAATTAATCTCTTACATCTAATTCAAAACACAGCTCAATCACATTGTTCTACTTTAAATGTTAAATATGCATGCTAATTAGCTATTTACTCAAAACAAATATATAAATGATTATCCCTAAAATTAATAAAACAACTCTGCCTTGACTTAGAACTTCAACTGGTAAAAACAGTTTATATTAATGCACCAATACGTGGCATCCACTCTAAAATCTCTTAGATCTCTACCATATAACAATGTTCAAATGAATCATCCCTATTATTATTCTGTGCAAGATTAGAGATAAGCTCCCACACAGTCACAATGCAGTCTAAGAAAACAACTACCTAAAATACCCACAAACAAAACATTCTTTTCAAATAAATCCAAAATGCCTCATTCTGTTTTTTTGGTAATATCCAGCCCAGTCATTGTCCACCCAAATTAAACACCAAGTTCATCTCTCCTCTGTCTCATGTTTAAACATTGCACTGCCCTTAAGATTGCAAAGGGATTGGTAATAAAATCCGACATCGTCATGCTGGGGATGTCCTGTGTATGAACCTGTCAAGCATTTTTTGGTACACCAGAAATCTGGCTAAAGCCACATATATCTGATTCTCATATCATCCCAAAAAGTTATAGTACCTGTAGGTTAGGACTCAGCAAAGGTGTAAGTGATGTAGAAATTACTAACAAATTCATGCTCTCAACTTCTGCATCCATGATTCACCCCAGTTCACCCAGAGACTCAGCTATTTATAGTCTCACTCAGCCTCATCAAAGTATTTTGTATTAATACTGTTGCCTTCAAATCCCCCCCCCCAAAAAAAAAGAAAAAAATTCTATTGGCTGATAAAAAAGTCCGTATTAACTCAGACATTTATGGGACTTTGGTAGCAATTTGATATTGAAGCCTGTATATGCAGTTTTTGCAAGTTCCAAACTGCTCATCAACAGAGCTAAGTAGATGAAAAAGAAATCTAATCATCCCGTTTTATAATTTTCTATTGTCTGAGGTCTAACAGCCTCATGCCAATCCTGCACTTGCAGCTTTTGCCATTTCTAAACTACTTATCAAAAGAAGCAAGTAGCCGAAAAATTATCATTTCTTGTAATTGTAACACTTGTCCTTCTTGCTTTCTATTTAAATTATATTTGCATCCGTTTTACAATCACTGTTTTATTCAGTGGTTTATACCATCTAGGTAAAATATTTTTAAATGTATTTAACTCTATATTTTGTATATTGCTCCACTGTTTTTGCAATTTATGTGGTCTAACTTTTGGAACTAAATTCTTCTTTTCTTTTGTGACAAATCTGAGAACCATGCAGAGTTGCATAAATTGAGTCCTTCCAGGCAAGTTAACTTTGTAAATTACTATTGTCTGATGCCCAAGAGCTTCAAGCTCAGATCTGCAGTTTTTGCCACATCCAAACGAAAAATAAGTCCTACCCTCCTCTGTATGATTAGGCACCTTAATAGCAAACTATGATATGTCTCTCTCTCTCTCTCTCTCTCTATATATATATATATATATATATATATATATATATATATATATATCTGTGAGTGCTGCTAGGTTGAGAATTTTAGGGCATTCAGACATACATGAATCACCACCAGGTCGTAGTAATGCTTGTCTTGTTTAAAGGATTGTAGTGTCTCAAGATGTAACTGAACCTGGTAACTGGAAAGGCAGCCAGTTGTTACCCTGCCTTTATCCAGCCTATGAGTATGGAGTCAGTGAGCCTGAATATGGAGTCACCAACTCCTAAGACTTTTCGTCATGGATATGTAGACTTGGTGCCAATGGGACATTTGCAGTGTGCAGCCTGAAGACTCATTGAGTGATGTGTGCATGTCACAGTTGTGTTAATGGACTGCTGCCAAGGCTGTTAGTCTTGATTTTCAAAGGCTAGGGATTTATTTTACTTCACAACTTCATCATAGGTTGGTTTAATGTGGCCTTATAGAGGTAAGGGTGAGTTTATGTGTTGCTTATTGACCATCTAATTAAATGAGAGGGTGGCCTCCAGGTTATATATACAATCACACTTCTCATGATGTATATCATGTTGGCCCACTAGTAGCTGGATTTGGTGAGCATTATGTTGTTTCTAATCATTCTCAGAATGTCAAGTATAATAAGACTGTCAACAGAAAGGATTGAGATAGACTAGGCTTTACTGGTTGCTACATGTTCTGTGGTACTAAGGACAAATGATGCATAAATCCTATATAGTCAGTAGGCAGAAAAGATGGGTAGATAAACCATTCTGTGGAGGAGATGTACCAGGTGAGGCAAAGATGTGCTAATGTTGATGATAGAGTTATTTAAACCTACAAGGAAAATCTTATGTATATGTTATCCTGAGAGTAGCATGTTGCTATAAATTGGTACGGCACATAACTTCAGTATAATAACAGGATGAGGGATGGAAGATTAAAGGTCCTAGTATACTGCACAGTTATAGTTTGGTACAATACTTATTTATAGTAGTAAAAGAGCAGAATATCAGTTACATATGATAACAATAAAAGAAGCACTGAATTAGCAAAAACTAAACACAGTATACAGGAAAATAGCAAGATCACATGCCACTAACAGTATAACTGAATATTGGCCTGGATGCTACACACCACTCGCTTTAAGACTTAACAGCCACTAATGCAATGAAGTGAAAATATTTTTGATGTTACAAATTTAGTGAGTCAGTAAATTTGGGTGGCATGCAATGATTGCTTATAGTATGTAAGAAAACACATGATTGAAAGAGTTGACAAACTCAGAAGTCACAAAAGTATTGCTTCTAGGATTTATCAGATTAGGTTGCCGTACCTTTGGATGCAGACAAATGTAATTAACTGTCAGTAGCTAAGTTTAACTACAAAGGGAAATGTAGGGAGCAATAGCTGTTAGTGATGAGTGTGAACTGGTCTGGGATTAGTAAGGAGGTAACAATTTAAGAAACTGGTCTGCAGGCAACAAAACAGTTTAGAAACAAGGAGCAGCAGTGTGCAAGGCTTAACAGCCAAACTGGGTGCAATAAGGAGTTTAAAAAAAAAAAAAGAAAAAAAAAAAACAATAACAGCAGAGGCAACTCAGTGCCACTAGAAACAAGATGCACTACCACCAGCAACATTTACTAAGTATGCAAACAAAATAATGGCCAGGATATGTGTAGGGAACACTAGACAGCAGATGTAAACAATTTACAAAAGAACAACTAAATAATGGCCAGGATATGTGTAGGGAACACAAGACAGCAGATGTAAACAATTTACAAAAGAACAACTAAATAATGGCCAGGATATGTACAATTTACAAAAGAACAACTGCATCCATAAAGTCCAGCACATATATAAATTAAGCCTGGGGAAAAAAATGCCCAGAACACTAGCAATTGCCTACTCTCACTAGAAAATGTCCCAAAGTGTACACAATGAATAAAGTTCTGATACAACAGTGTTTACGTTTTCCATAAATATACTTCAAAAGCACATAACTAGAACTGGATTAATTATAACAGTTCCCTGATGGCTTTGTGTCAAATTGTTAGAGCTCTAGTCAGAGTCTCTCTCTCTCTTTATATATATATATATATATATATATATATATATATATATATATATATATATATATATATATATATATATATATATATATATATATATATATATATATATATATATATATATATACACATCATGGATATCATTTACTTGGTTGAATTTACAGTTCATTGAGAAGGGGATCATCAGTCACATAGTTAATTCTCATTTAAGTGAAGTGTGTGTGTGTGTGTGTGTGTGTGTGTGTGTGTGTGTGTGTGTGTGTGTGTGTGTGGATGTGTATGAACACTGACAGGCAAAATGTTGACAAAATATAACAGAAAGAAAAATATGGACAGCAAACTCTGAATGCTCTGAGACATTATCTTGAAGCATGCAAACCACAAAACATGTTTTTTATAGGGGGGCAATACCATCTGCACCCCCACATCCACTGCAATTTAAAAATGTCAAATCTGAGATCACACAGCAAGAGGGAATACAGTTGGCATGTTTCCCAGCACTGTTATCACTGTGATCTTGTGCAACTGTAGAGCAGCTTTTCAGTCAACCAAATAAAGTAGACTGGAAGTTGACAAGAGTTTCTACAGTGAACTAAAATAGCTGCACTATATATATATGTTGCTATATTTATTACTTGCATACATAATGCTTGGTCTTTAAACAGATTATAGTTGTAGATGTCTTTCCTTCTATTTCATACATACCTCCTCTCATACAGGTAGCATGTGACCCTCATCATGCCCATTTCCATGATTCCCGCTCATTAATCCAGGCCAGCAGTATTCAGTATATTTGTATATTAACCCATGTCTATTTGGTCACTCTTCCTAACACTTAACCTTTACTTTACCTACTGTTTGTGCATTTCTCATCTGCCGCAGCTCTCTCACCAATTTTGCCAGCAACATTACAAAATGTTTTTGATCTTCGGTAAACCAGTAAACAAACTTATCCACCCTAGCAAAAAAAAAAAAAAAAAAAAACACAGCAACCTCCCACAAGAAACAACCAGTCAGAAAGTATAGCTAACTAGTTCAATGCATACTTTATCTAAAATAATGACTCTATGCAAATTTGTACGGCTAAGTCCCTTGACAAGCAACAGCAGCTAACCCAGTAATCCCTCCTCTTAGCAGATGCATGGCTCAGCAACTCACAACTCCTCTTGAACCCCAAGAAAACCAGTGGCGGCTGGTGACTTTAAATCAAAAGGGGGCTGCAGGAGACAGCTGAATGGGTGGGGTCAATGGAAAGGGGTTCAGTCAACTAGAAAGGGGAGGAGCTATGCTCAAAACTACAAAAAATGTAACTTTAATTAAATACGCTGCCCTGGGTGCCAAACCGAGATTATGAGAGTCCAATCAAGACAAAACGAAGTGTATAAGGAAAAAAATGTTTGACTGCATTGGCTGCATGACAGCATACTTAATATCTAGAAGGAAACAAAAAGGTTGTGAGGCATGAAAAAATAAATTGCTTTTTAAATACATTACTGGAATGCCAGTGAAAATCAAATATAAGAAAAACAAGCAGCACTCAACTCAAACCACTTCTCCTTGCACTACAGTTCTAATTATAATTTATATTCAGCTTTATTAAAGTACCAAGTAACATGGTGAAAGTAGCAGTCTCTGTGATACCCCCCCCACTTGTAAGAATGTTTCTTATCCAAATAAAGACTTGCTACCTGACAACAACTATCTACTTGTTTCATGGGGAAAACATGATCAAAGTAAAAAATGAAAAGCAAACAAGAAACAAGCTCAAGATATACTGCTTAAAGGATTACTGCACAGGTTATGGACCAGACATGATAGATTGGCATTCTGTTTAGTCTGCAGGTAAAGCCTGCAAAGATGACTGCAAGTCTCCAACAAATGTTGTGAGCTTCTTAAAATAATGTAATCCTGTCCTTTATTACAAATACTGTCATATGCATTTCAATACCTAAGGCTTATACGTTATCTAGTTATGTAAGTATTCTCTGCATGTCAACAACAGAAAGACTTTCAGTGTTGGCAATTCTTTAACAGTATGCTTATTAAAGCTTACTTGCATCTTACAATCTCAGACAAGCTTATCTGATGGTCATTAAAGCATCACTACTTAAACACAGAGCAACAGGCACTTTCTGAATAATCTTGATCACGAAAAAGCACAAACACTAAAAACTAAGAAAAAGATACCAAAGTAATCCGTTAACTGGTAGCACTGTTTATTGCAAAAATCTGCTTTCATACTAAGCGCTTTCACCCATCTAATCCGTGGGTTTCATCAGAGTAAAAATACATTAAAAACTTTTCCCTTTAATATAAATCAAACCAGCTTCTAACCAATCATATATCTACTTCAATTACATTAAAATTTTAACAATCAATTAGATAATTAAATTAATTAAACAATACAACGCCTCAATAATCTTTAAAAGTTCATTGAAAATTCATTGTAACACTAAAAATACTGTAGTCTTAGTTCCTGTCTATGATTAATTATAAACATAGTTAAAATACTTAACAAAAATATAAAATATAAATATAAATAGACATTCCTATACTAAAAATTTAAATTATCAATAAATATATGTATATTGAATATTAAATATTAAGTTTAAATATTGAATATCAAATATTAAATGAATAATAAATAATGAATAATGTTGAGTATACTTTCATTGTGTATATACTCCATATAATTTAATTTAATTTAATATAACTGATAAAATTAGATCTAACCTTGTAATAAATGTAACATTTTAAATGCAGTATGATTTGTATTTTAGAATACTAGAAATGAAAATGTGTTCATTGATGCCCGGTGTGTTACTGGCATTAAGTCTAAGTTGCCACAAACATTCCTTTATTTCCAGTAAATTATTCACATCTCCTTCCTTATTAATATTATCTGGAATCCTGTCAACTACAAAAAATATGAAGCTTTTGAAATCCAGACATTTTGTACTATGTAGGTATAGGGAGCTAGTTGTCCTCTTGTTTTTAATGTCTCTATTATGTTCCATAATGCGCTCTCTTAACTTCCTTATAGTTTTAACTACATAGTAAGCTGGACATGATTTACGTTTTACATTGTACCCTGTCCGTTTGGGCTCTTGATGTTCTGAAGTTATTTTATGGAACTTTGGCATGTTTACCGTGTGTCGCTCCTGCCATTTTTGACTGTTTTTTATTTATATTTTGGCTGCTTTGGTTGGAGCGTTTACTCTGCATAGGCATTATATTTTTTTGGATTACATTTTAAACATTGCTTGTATAATCTTGGAAAGTTGCTAGAATAAAATGCTGTGTTACCACAGGACCCTGTGCAAAACAGTCAGAGCAACATACCACTATGCCAAATCAGCTGTTTTGTGAAAGAGAGGAAGACTGAAACTTAAATAGCTACCATTTAGTGAATTCAGTTCTCACCATAGCTGTCAACCTCTTAGCACAAAACACCTGAACAAAGCCAATAATGGGGGAATACAGCCCCAAAACATATTCAGTGAATTCAGTTCTCACCATAGCTCTCAACCACTTAGCAAAAAACAGCTGGACAAAGCCAGTAATGGGGGAATACAGCTCCCAAGCATATTCAGTGAATTAATTTCTTAACATAGCTTTCAACTTTAGCACAAAAAACCTGGACGAACCCAGTAATGGGGGAATACAGTCCAAAAATAGGAATACATTTCAAATATCCATCTTATAAACTTAGAAAACTGCTAGAATAAAAGGTTGTGTGTTACCATGTTCTTTCTGAAGCATATGAAGTCTGAAATTCAAATGCTTGTCATTTTTATTTATTTAACATTTGTTAACCAGGAAAGTCTGACTTGGAACAAAAGCCAATTTTCAGCAGAGGCCCAGCGAGAAACACTCCAGACACATGTATTTGTAAGATGGAGGACACCAGAGCACCCAGAGAAAACCCTCACAAACACATGGAGGGCATGCAGACTCCACACAGAAGGCACCCCAGCCAAGAATCAAACCAGAGAACCTGTAGCTGTCAGGCAACCATAGCCAGCATTAGGCACCAGCGACCCCTGCGGTCGCTGTGGGCCCGCTGTTCCCTGAGGGCCCCACAACAACAGCAAGTTATCTTATCCTGATATTTTGGAACATGCCTGTCAAACTAACAAAAGCTAGTACAGCATTCTTGTATACTTAATAAACCACATGGGTAATAACTCTTATTTATATCTCTTTTAAAATTCAAAGATATTTCTGGTTGTAGTAACAGTGTTTTGTCAAGTAACAGGCAACCGAATACCATTAAATATTTTACCACTGACATAGTGCCCCTGGCTTAGTTAAATCTTGCTGTTGGACATTTTCTCCACTAAAACTAACTACATAGCCAGCTTTAGGTCCCTGTTATACCCATGACTGCAGGGGGGGGATCCCTAATCATCCTTGACTGTGTGGGGGCCCCACAAAAGCTGCTACTGGTTGGTGAAAAATGAGGAAATGTATTTATTTGCTAATTAGGCTCTTTAACCTGAACAGGGCTGTAATATGACCCTGTTAGGATAAGGATGATAAAAAACATGAGCAAGGAAGGTAAGCACTAGAGAGATCAGCAGCCCAGAGTGACTTATCTCAGTGCAAATTTTGGATTTAAGAAGAGCTGATACTTCTGATCATCAAGGATGATTTTCTTTCTCAGAGAGTTTTATAAATAAAGCAAAACACCAGATACTATAACTCTCAATTTCAGAATTCAGTGCAATCCCAAAAATAATAGAATAAAGGGTCAGAATCAGGACTACATTTCAAATATTACTCTAATTCGCTTAAAAAGTTAATAGAATAACACCTTTTGCATCAACACGTATTTCTGGACAATAAGTGTAAAACTTGGATGTCTGGATTGATTGACTGTAATCCTGAATGATTTCTTAGCAAATCAAACTTTTTACGAAGGACAAAAAAAAATTATGAATAAAATCAAGGAACGTCTGTGAAATTAGGGACAGTGGCAGGTATACATTACTCCTCACTGAGATAAATAAAAGTGATTTACCCCTGCTGCTGTTTGACAACTGCTAAACAGCAGTAACTGATCTGGTGTGGCAGTACCAATGTTGCACAATGTATTGCTGTTTGCTGAAATAAGTACAAAACTAGTACTGCTATGGATTATTCTTGTGTGTGTCTGTGTGTGTGTAAAAATATCACTGATTTTTATCTGTGCACACACCCAATAATGTCAGGGCACAGACATTATTGTTTTGGATATCAGTAAAAAATATAACAAGTAATTATATTTTAAATGTAAGACATAAAATATATCACAGAACATTCAGACACTTAGATCTTCTTGGAGTCTGGTGGCCTCCCACTCAACAGACTGTATAAATGGATACTGGGGCTCCCTTAATCATCCTTGACTCTGTGGGGACCCCCACAGAAGCTGTTGCTGATTGAAGAAAAATTATGAGAAAAAATGTATCAATTTTCTCATTGAGCTGTTTAACCTGAACAGTGCTGAGATATGACCCTTTTAGGATAAAGTTTATAATAGTCTCTGGTTTCAACCACACCCATTCTAGAATCTGCCCTACTCAAATGTGAGTGTATAGAAAGCTGCTGTAATTTATGGGGGGGGGGGGGCTGGGGATTGTGTGGCTATTACAACTTTAATTTTCATCACAGTCAAACTTTAGCGGTGTGCACATGAAGTCATTATAGTTCATGTTTGAGCTGAAGACAGTGAGGTCATTGTTTATTTACTTTTTTCAGACCTCATAGGTGTAAAAAGGAGGTTACCATAGCTTGTGTAGGGGTGGTGTACTCTCTAGGAGCAACAAATTAAAATATATTACTGAAATCATTCTCACAATTACACATCAGGCACATATACAGGGGGCTGACTTTGAGGGTTAGGGGTGAGGAGGCATGCTATGTATATGTATGTCAGCAGTCACTTGAAATATATGACTAAGGCAATTTGAACTTCTGTTTTCATCCCAGTCTAATACCAGAGGGATGCATAGGCAGTGACTGCCTTTTGTTGGGGGGGGGGGGTTAAGGAGGCAGGCAGTATTCCCAGATATGATCTATGTATCCTCACAGCAACTGGCGTGCTAGTTTATTGTGAGCTAATATTATGTCAGCTTTGAACATTAAGCCTTGGGCACAGCTTATGTCTTCCTTGAAAGAAATAAAATAAGACTGGAATTCTTTTCTTTTTCGTGATTTTTTTTAGATCACCACTGGAGTAAAATGCTAAAGAAAATGTTCTAAAATTCATTGTAGACCATCTGTAAACCTATGGCTCCTTGAGCCCTGGCTTATCCGGGTTATTTCCTAAATAGTTATTACTATGTATCTTGGTCAGGATAGGTCTGTTGAAAGGATGTAAGGACAACTGAAGCTGAACAGCAGCACCGAATTTCTTTCCTTAATCATAATTTCTGTTCAAGCCATTATTAGATGAACAGGTTGTGTAAAAATAAAAAAAGATTTAGAATGCACTTCAGAGCATATAGAAAGTTATGGTTTCTTGAAAAAGCTGAGAGTAAGGCAAAATGTGAGAAAAGGAAGAAAAAAGTATTATGCATGGTATGGGGAACCCAAAGGGGGAGGGATCAGTGGAGAGGACTGGAGGGTGTGCGGGGGGGGGGAGGTGTTGAAACAGTATGTCAAGTCATCACTTATTTTAAGTTCAGACCTGCCAGACCTGTACATAGAGTTGATGTAATGTATCATTGTTGCAACTAAATTCCAGTAACTGTAAGTGTCCCTTTGTTAGACAGCAAAGTGTGGTATATAGGCCTGTTGTAACGTAAAAGCTTGTCGCTACAGGTCTGTCTGTGTGTGCTACTCCTAAAGGTTTTCAGTGCAAACTAAAAGGTTTCTTAGGAGGGGTGGCATTGACAGGATGATACTTATACTGGAAGTGCCAAGGGCCCCCCCCCCAACTTGACATTTGCTGGGGGCCCCCAAAATGCTAACACCGGCCCTGCAGGCAACAATACTAGCACTGCACCACTGCACTACTTGACTGTGTAAAGACACAAAAATACAGAAACCACAGATTTTAAGAGGAACAGAACAGAACAAAATATGAGGCAAAAATCTGCATTTTTTTTTACAAATGGTGGTGGGTAGGGAATTCAGGCTCTTGCCACCTGGGCCCAAGGTACTGGGTTCAAGCCAGCAGTGTTCTCTACCCACCCACATTTCACACTGAGCTTATCGAAGGAAGGACACTGAGGAAAATCGGAGCTATAATATATAACATTAAGTATCCTGATTTTGTTTATTTTGTTCTTTATTTCTTTGTTATTTATAGCACTTTGTGTACTGTGTATTTTTCTAGCTAGTTTCACTGTGTGTGAGGTATTAACTGAAAATTGTTCACTTTTATTAAGCATCTGTTGGGTTGTTTGTTTCTGATAACTTGTTGCAGTTAAACTCTTTTTTCTAGAGGCTCCTTTAGCTGTTTAAAACTTTCATTTAAAGGCTCACTGCTGCTTTTCAGCTGCGAGAAACATTTCTGCAGTTTGTTTCCCACTCTCCCTCCCTGTTGGTATAGTGGTTTTATAGTTGGTGGCTTTGCAGTTGCCCGCCCCTAGTGTAAATTTGATCTGGGACCCTCCTCCCAGTCTAGTGTCATTACCTCATTCAACCCAGTACAGGGAGAACATTTGAGAAGGCCAATAAGCTTAGTTTCTGCTACTCCTTTCTCTCTTTCCTTTCTCTCTTTCCACTTACAAAATATATATATATATATATATATATATATATATATATATATATATATATATATAGATATATATATCTGCTTTTACTGTATTTATGTTTCTTCCTACTGTATTTTGCTTTTGCGTCATCTTAAAAGTACTCAATTGTATTTATTACTGCTTGGTGTAACTCATTCTAAGCCTTTTAGTTTAAGCACTTAGGCTTCAGACCAGTTGTTTTACATTAAGAAGGTTTGTGGTCTACACTGTAGTGGCAGAACAGGTAGCTTCCATCCTTCTAAGTTCGGAACTGCTGATTGAGGGCTCAGTGTTTGTTATTCTAAAAGTGTATTAGTTCTGGTTTAAGCACTTGGGCATCAGGACAGTTATTTTACATTAAGAAGGTTCGTGGTCTGCACTCTTGTGGGAGGAGAGGCTGGACTCTGCCCTTCTGAGCTGGGAATTTCTGGTTAAAGGCTTAAAGTGCCTGCATATGTGAACTGTTTCTTACTGAAATTGGTACACCATGTTTGCTGTAGCATAGACTAGATCCAGGCCTGCCTAATCTAGCTTTGTTTGCATAACTTGAGCACTAATCCAGGCATTCTTTAAAGTATTCAATTGTATTTATTACTGCTTGGTAGTAACTTAATTAAAGTGTAGCTATCATTCTAAGTTAAGCACTTGGGCTTCTGAACAGTTGTTTTACATTAGGAAGGTTTGTGGCCTGCACTGTGGTGGCAGGACTGGTAGCTTACATCCTTCTAAGTTGGGAACTGCTGATTGAGGGCTCAGTGTTTGTTATTCTAAAAGTGTATTAGTTCTGGTTTAAGCACTTGGGCATCAGGACAGTTATTTTACATTAAGAAGGTTCGTGGTCTGCACTCTTGTGGGAGGAGAGGCTGGACTCTGCCCTTCTGAGCTGGGAATTTCTGGTTAAACAAGGATAAAGGCACGAAACAGTCACGATGTTCAAATGAGTAAGCAGAACCAGTGTATCCCCAAATCACTCGAAGCCGATGTATCCACAAAGCACACTTTATTGTAAAATAAGAAAATAAACACTAAGGTTGAGCGCTTTCATCTGTGACATACAGATTTCATCAGAACCAATGAGACAGCTGCAGTCCATACATTTTATATCTTACTTGGCGCCAAAATTCTTAAATCTTAAAGCAGCAATATTCCCTGAGAAACAACTAGTGTAAAATACTAAATAAAATATGTTAAAAGCATTTACATATAGTACACTGAATAATAATGATAAAAATGATAAATATGAATATCATTTTAACAAATAATCTACCTGATAAAATAAATTATATATACATAAATGAATCATTGAAGGGCTATTTACACTTAATACTATACTAGATTGCTATATATCTAATTCATATAATAATGAGCTATAATAATGAGCTTAACTGTCACATAGAAGTTGTACATACGACCTAATGTATATATATGGTTTTTGCTAACATTAGGTCGTATGTACAACTTCTATGTGACAGTTAAGCTCATTATTATAGCTCATTATTATATGAATTAGATATATAGCAATCTAGTATAGTATTAAGTGTAAATAGCCCTTCAATGATTCATTTATGTATATATAATTTATTTTATCAGGTAGATTATTTGTTAAAATGATATTCATATTTATCATTTTTATCATTATTATTCAGTGTACTATATGTAAATGCTTTTAACATATTTTATTTAGTATTTTACACTAGTTGTTTCTCAGGGAATATTGCTGCTTTAAGATTTAAGAATTTTGGCGCCAAGTAAGATATAAAATGTATGGACTGCAGCTGTCTCATTGGTTCTGATGAAATCTGTATGTCACAGATGAAAGCGCTCAACCTTAGTGTTTATTTTCTTATTTTACAATAAAGTGTGCTTTGTGGATACATCGGCTTCGAGTGATTTGGGGATACACTGGTTCTGCTTACTCTTTTGAATTTCTGGTTAAAGGCTTAAAGTGCCTGCATATTTGAACTGTTTCTTACTGAAATTGGTACACCTTGTTTGCTATAGCATAGACTAGATACAGGCCTGCTGAATCTAGCTTTGTTTGTATGCTTGTTGTTTGTTTGCTTGTTATTTCCCTGAAATGCTAATTCCACCTAAAATGCGGCTTTTCAGTGCTTCTGTGGATCCCTAGTGATATCTGCATTGCTTACTGTACTTATTTCCTTGTTTCATTTGAAAGAATGTTACTGTTTGTCATTTTTGCATTTAAGTTACCTGTAACACATTGCATTTAAGTTACCTGGCACTTGCTCACTAAGTCAGCACTAAAAAATTAAAAGCACTACACCCTCACAAACTCCCCTTGAGTACCTTGTTCCCCATTGGCCCTTTTTTTCAATTATAAAGGAATTCCTAATACTATTCTAGCATGTCCAAAGGTCAGTTGTCAATCTCCTCTCTGGTCGAGCTGGTGAATATGGGAATCTTGAGGCAATGTTACAACTGCCTCATGTACACAGACAACCCTCTCCTCCTCCCAACAAATTCCAACACATGTGAGAGATGCGACCATATAGCCAAACTGGAGGCCAAGCTCTTTCAACTCAGTACTGGCGTAACCAGTCAGGAGGAGAAGGAAACCACACTCACTACAATTCCAGTCTCACATTGACATACCACAACAGCAAACCAAACACATAATCACACAAAAACATACTCGGAGTCTCTAAATAAAAATCTGCCTAAGCAGCAGAGACCTCCAAAGCAGACACCCAAGCAACCACTACCCCAAAACAAAACACGTGCAACACATAGCTCACAAAGCCAGTGTGCTGAACAGTCACAGCCCTTAAGGCTAAACAACACACCTGATACACTTGTAATAGGTGACTCTATCATCAGGCACACTGACGTCCCACTCACCGGGCTGAACAAGGAGAAGGTCACGGTGAGTTGCCTGTTGGGCGCTAGGATCCGCCACATAACACATGCACTAAGGTCACTCCAAGGCAAGTACAAATATGACTCAGTCATTGTCCATGCTGGTGTGAATGACCTGAGACGTACCTCCTTGAGCTACATGAAAAGAGACATAGAGGAGCTCTCTGAGCATGTAGCCCAGACCGGTATGATCCTGACCTTGAGTAGCATCTTACCCTCACCAAGAATGATGCCACAATATGAAGAGAAGATGATCAATTTCAACAATTGGCTTAAATATTAGTGTCATTCAAAGGGGATCCAATGCCTGTCAGCCTGGGATGACATGCTCGACAAGCCACAATGCTTCACTAGGGACGGCTTGCACCTGTCACTCTGGACCTTGGATATTGGCAAAGGCTCTTGCTACCCCCATAGTGCCTTTTTTAGGCAAGGCTCAAAAGACAAACCCACCTCCATGGGTATCACAAGGGATAAGAAACTAAGAGTAATGTTACTCAATGCCAGAAGTCTAAACCTCAAGATGCACGCACTCAAAACTCTCCTTAGCATGGAGAACATCGATATCTGTGCAGTAACTGAAACCTGGTTCAAGGCTCCCGAGAGCACCCAAGCACTACCAAGTTATACCTCATACCATGCTTTTTGGCCTAAAAACTTGGACCGAACCACAAAAGGAGGGGGAGTATCAATATTCGTCAAAGATACCCACACATCCAGGTTGGTGGCACAGCACGAAGCATCAGAGACTATCCATGTGCAACTAACAGTGGGTAAAACTGCCTTCCAGTTTATAGCCTGCTACAGACCACTCTCCCAAACCCAGGAACCCCACTCGGCCTTAATGAGAACACCTGAAAATATGAAGGTCTCTCCAAACACCATTATATTGGTGACTTCAACTACCCAAACATAGACTGGGAGCATTACTCTAGCTCCAAAACCCTAGCCCAAAGGTTCCTAGAATTTATAAACTCAAATGTTATGGAACAACTTGTTACCACTCCCACAAGAGGGGAAAATATACTGGACCTGATCATCACCAATATGGGGACTCTATGCTCCAGACCAGAAGTGTATCCCTCACTGGTAAGATCAGGCCATAAACTAATCTCACTGGATATTCACATCCCAACCGCACCCCCTGCCCAGAAAACCACAGTGAAAAACTTCTCTAAAGCAAATTTTACACTCCTCAAAACTGAGGTGGAATCCTTCAAAGCCCCCGGGCCTGTGGAAAATACGGCCCAGACTGTAGAATCCTTTATAAACGCATTCTATGAACACCTTCAGCAATGCATGGATCATGCAATCCCAAATAAAACCAAGACCCAGTCCTCCAAAGGCAGACGTCCTGTCTGGTGGACCCCAGCCATAAACAAACTATACAATAGAAGGAGGAAGCTACTACATGATAGAGCAAAATCCCAAAAAGGGAAAAAATCTCTGATCAGTATTAGCAAAAAACTATGTGCACTCATAAAATCGTCTAAGGCCAGCTTCGAGAGAAAAATTGCACAGGAGGCTAAGGATAATCACAAGGCTTTCTTTATTTATGTTAGGAACCTGGGTGGGAATTCCCAGATATGCTCAGAATTAGTCCAAAATGACAAAAAATACACCGAACCCACAGACATTGCCAACATCCTAGCTGACAGGTTCAGCGCAAACTTCTCACCCCCCTCCCCACCAAAAGGGCGAATATCTATCCCAGCAGAGTGCTTCCCCCCTGACATCTCAGATGCTCAGGTAAGAGACACCCTCTCCAAAGCAAAAAACACAGCGTCAATGGGACCAGATGGTGTCCCGGGCTGTGTCCTACATGAACTCCAAGAAGAGCTAAACCCAAACATAAAACTACTGTTCAATCTCAGCCTTACTACAGGATATGTACCCAAAGAGTGGCGTACAGCAACAGTGATCCCTCTCCACAAAGGTGGTGCCTCAACGGATCCTGGAAACTATCGCCCCATAAGCCTGACTAGCTTGTTCTGCAAATCTATGGAAAGAATCATCATGGACCTCATAAAAAAAGATATTGGGGACCTACAGACACTGGATCCTACCCAGTTCGGCTTTGTTAAGGGCAGATCCTGCCTCTTAAACCTGGTCGATTTTTTTGAAACAGTCACTAAGGCCATTGACAAGGGGAAGGTGATCCACACAGCCTACCTGGACCTCGCAAAAGCCTTCGATACAATACCCCACTCGGGCATTATAGATAAGCTCACCAGCTTAAATATAAACTAGATGGGTTGCAAACTGGCTCAAGAACAGAACCCACATGGTTAGAATTGCTGGAGCCATGTCAGACTCCAAACCAGTTACAAGTGGCGTCCCGCAAGGCTCAGTCCTGGGACCTTTCTTGTTCGGTATATATTTCTTGGAGGTACAGGCAAACATGGAAGGACTGTGGCTGACCAAGTTTGCAGATGACTGCAAACTGGGCGCCATAATCGACTGTCCAGCCAACACATGCATCCTCCAAAAGGGCCTCATAGAAACAGACAACTGGTGCCATGCCATGGCCTCAAGCTAAATGCGAAAAAGTGTATAGTCATCCCCTTTGGCAAAAACAAAGTGCCCACAAATTACCACATAGGTGGTAATCCATTAAGTACAGAAGAAGTAATTAGGGACCTGGGGACCCAAGTTGATAGCAATCTCTCATTTGACAACCACGTGGCCAAAGTGGTTAGAAAAACATTTTATATAGCCCACCTAATCATGAAAGGATTCAGGAGGTCATCATGCCTCTTTACTCATCCCTCATCAGGCCCATAATTGAGTACAATGCCCCTTTTGGGATGTACCTTACCAGACACCTGCAGCAACTGGAAAGACCCCAAAAGTACCTCACCAAGAGGATCAAAGGGCTCAAACAGATGCCATATGCTGCCCGGTTAATGAAACTCCAGCTCTACTCAATGGCATACCGCCTGCTCAGAGGCGATCTGTGCCTGATGTATAAAGCCATGTCCAACCCGGAATTAATGGACATGCTGCACCTCAGAAAATCCAAATCCCATTGAGCTACGCGCTCGAGAGACTTGAACCTCAGCACTGAAATAAATAGGACATGTTGGAGGGACAGATTCATAACCCAGAGGCTCCATTCACTCTGGAAAAAAATCCCAGTCCAGGTTAGGCAGAGTCCCTCATTGACTCTCTTCAAGAGGAATCTTGATGAGTGGATGGGAGATCATAGGTTTACCCCGGATATCACTTCTGTGTCACTGTTAGACAGAGGCACAGTATACTAACCTCGAAAAAGGGCATAGCAAAATTAATTTAAAATGGGTGGCGAAAGCCAAACACACTCTGGCTAGGCTTATAAATGTCCTAGGGCAGATAGCCTAGTATGAACCTATGAACCTATGAACCTATGAACAAGACACATCACTGATTTTTGCTTAAGCAGCTTGGCTGGCTAAACTTAACTGCTGTTGGCTTACTCTGAATGAGTAACCACTCGTATTATCAACAACTGTCCAAAAAAGACCTAGTCTGTTCAATATACTCCTACATTATATTCCAAACAGATCCCTTCATTCAGATGATAAACACATACTAAGATGGTGGTTGGGGATTGGTATAATGGTAAAGGTGTTTAC
This sequence comes from Protopterus annectens, assembly GCF_019279795.1. Lineage (NCBI taxonomy): Eukaryota > Metazoa > Chordata > Ceratodontiformes > Protopteridae > Protopterus > Protopterus annectens. Next base: position 1,198,786,478 of record NC_056732.1, read on the forward strand.
CTAATAAACACAAAGTACAGGGTTTGTTTCTCACCCGAGAAAGGAAAATTAGCTAGGCTCAAAATGGTCCACAAGGGACCACAAGGGAAACTAGCAAGTACTTACCTGTGAACCTATAATATCACATTTTACATCCGGGGACATACATTTAAACTACATTTACAGTACTGCACTTATATTAACTTTAAATCAGTTGTGTGGTTTATGTGCTAGCCTAGATGTACTGATTTAAGCCTCATTGTATTGCATTTTTTCTAGCTCTCTTCTGAATCTGAAGCTACAGCTATAAATTGATTTGGGTTTTATAGTATCCATTGTGACTTCTGTGAGCTCTTAGGTGGATTATCAGCATTGCTCATCTACCTGCTCCATATTTTTTGGAGCTGCAAATGGTCTTATAGACTCTGGTGCTCCCTTACGGTACAATTGGAAAAAAGGGATATGAAAAACGACCTTGTCCTGGAAATTCACAATATTACATATCCCCTCTACAGGGTTATCCAAACTTCAGACTCTTATTTTTAAAACTTTCTTTTCCCTTGTGAAACTGTATATCAGCCTTAACTGGAAGGCTATCTCTCTACTCACTTGGGATGGATTTAAACAACTTGCCACCAAACACGTACTTGCCCACAAATATCTGAAATTCACCCCACAATTATCTGAAATACATCCAGAGACTTAATACACACTTTACTTAATATTGGGATACTTTATTTGATATCCTTCTAGCTAATTCTCTGTTAATGTATCTATTTTGTTGGACATAAGGTGTATCTGTAAATAATTATTTGTTGTATATAAGTCTGTATTACTCTCATTATTTTGGTTTTGCATTGTTTGTTATCATTATTAAAACTTGTATTATTAAAAATTGCTAATAAAAAGACTTAAAAAAACAATGCTCATCTAATTCTGATTTGTAGCCATTTTTCAAACTTAAAACAAAAAGCCATCTCTGGCCAGTTGTGTGAGATGCAACCAGAGCTTGAGGTAATTACAACTCCACCCCTGATATTTACATCACACAGACAGTCAGCCGTCTTAGTTTTGGGACTGATGGAAGCTTAGAAGCTTGAAAACAGAGCATTAGGACTATATTTTCCATCTGGGAAGAACATGTTAACTTAATTTAAAATGTTGCAGATGTCTTACCATTTAAATCAATTCTTTGTGTTGTGTTTGGTCTTTATCTGAAGTTAAAGCTATTAATTTAAGGCATTTTTATAGTCCACAGTGCTTTTCAAGTGGTTTCTGTACTTGACCTAGGTGTTCTGTGCAGGCTGTCATTTCATTGTATTTTTACTAGATCTTTTCTGAATTTGGTCACAACCCTATTCCTGTTGTGGTTTTATACTTGGAGGCTTTGAAGCTGCCTGCCCCTACTGTATATCTTGCCTTAGAAGGTCCTCCTTGTCTCATCTTCTATATGCCTGGCCTTAGAAGCTCATCCCAGTCTTATCACCTCTGCTCATATTATTGGTTCCTAACAGAAGAAACTGGGAAGGCTCTTCTTTAGACTGTTAGTGCACTTTAAGTGCCTCAATGTGTGTATGTTCCTCATTGCTGGCTTATCTGCCTTTTAATTGCCTTATTATTACTTGTAGCTAGTTGTTAGATTTGTTTCTGGTACCTTTTTACCTGTGACCATAACTCTCAGCTACCCAGATTTTCACAGAATGTCCAGATTTGTACCTCTAATGTTTGGTCATTTCCTTATAAAATTAGTTGTTTTCTGTCAAATCATTGAGAACTGATGTCACAAAATAATGACATAATTTTAGACTTCAAATCCTTAGAAAATACAACTTAATGCAAAACCTCTTATTCCAACTAAGTTTATTAGAGCAATGTTTAAAATCTGTCCCTATTTTTGGGCTTTTGTCTCCCATTATTTTTGTCTTTGTCCAGATTTCTAGCACTCAGATGTTGAAAGGTATGCCTGAGGCTAGCCTAACTAAAGTATGTTTTTATATTAAGAAGACTGGGACTGCAATTCTAGGGGCACAAGAAAGGTAGTTTGGTCTGTGTGAGTTGAGATGTCCACAGGTAGCTTAAGTTGCAATTAGTTGTATCTAGAAACCACTCAAGTGACACCTGTGACACCAAGTCTATAAACCATAATAGCCAAACCCTAATGCAGGTCCTGACAACATGGATTTGGAATTTCCGAATATTTATATGTCTAGCTTGCTAGATATAGGCATCCTGAGACAATGTAGCAATTGTGTCATGTACTTACACAACCTTTTAAGCCTTAAAGAAACTAATACAGTATTCAAGAGAAACATACACAACTTCCTTGTTGGAAAAATCTTACTTACAAACAAGATTATAAACAACGCCCACACTACATCCTTCATACCATGCACCACATACATAGACCTTCTTATACTGAAACCTCGCAATACCTCAAAACCTCCTAAGTCATCAAACAGCATCACCTATCCTCAGCAACCACTAAAGCAAACACCAAATCAACACTTAACACTACACATAAGCCTACATCCAGTAATTCCACAAGAGCAAAGCCCACGAGGGAAGCAAACAATTTACCTAGTATCCTGTCAAAGGGGAATCTGTTGCACGCCAAACTGATGTCCCTGTCACCAGGCTGCCTATCTAGAACAAGGATCCGCAATATCACACAAGCAGTCAAGTCACTGCACCACAGGTACCAGTATGATTCTATCATAGCTCATGTAGGTGTAAACAACTTGAGACAAACCTCACTGGACTATATGAAAGGAGATATGGATCTTTCTGAATATGTGTCATAGACAGGTACATGCCTTGCATTGAACAGCATTTTACCTTCACCAAGGATGATGCCACAGTATCAACAGAAAATGATCAGTTTTAATAGCTGACAGTTTCTGCTGTCACTACATGGGAATCCAATATCTATCAGCATGGGAGGACATGGTTATCAGACTACTTTGCTTTGCAAGTGTGGTCTGCACCTGGCACCCCAGGGCTTTCTGATATTGAAACTTTATCCACTCTCTTAGAGCCTTTTTTGGCTATGTCAAAATAGCAAAGCTACCGACATAGGAAAAATATCAAAGCAACCATATGGTGATACTGCTCAATGCTTGGAGCCAAAACAAGAAATTCAACATCCTAGAAGCTCTCCTCCCTATGGATAAAGTAGACATCTGTGCTGTCAATGAGACTTGGATTAAATTCACAGAAAGTACTCCTGCAGTGGAAAGTTACACTGCCTTCCACACATTTAGACCAACAGCAGCACGGACAGGGGCAAAATGTGAAGGTGTCTTGATCTATATTAGCAGAAAATACAGCTCCAGTTTGGTAAAACAAGATGATGCTCTGCAGTTCATCCATATGCAATTCTTCTTCACAAGGTTTCTTACCTTGTCCTAGCCAGCTACAGGTCATCCTGTATGACCTATGAATCTCATAACTCTTAACTAGATCCTACTAGTGATGATCACTATCCAACCCAAAACTGTATTTACTGGAGACTTCATTTACCCCTCTATAAACTGGGAAACATGCACTGCCTCTGGCTCACAGGCACAGTGTTTCATGTACTTTATTTACACATGCATCTGGGACTAAATAGTTTGCACTCCAAGCAGAGGATCAGACATATTGGATCTAGTACTCACCAGCATGGGGGAATGTTTCCCCCCTCATATCACATCTTCATTGGTGATGTTGGACAACAAAACTGTCTAGCTCAAAATAAAAATCAACCCAGAAAACACAGCTAGACCCCTAACAGTTAGGAACTATTCTAAAGGAAACTACAGTCTATTAATTGAGAGTTTGACAAAATTCAAGGCTCCACTAAACCCTGAGAATACAGCTACCTGTGCAGAATTATATACAGAAACCTGTAATTGGCTTCAATGAAACTGCCATGCCTACCAGAAGTAAGCACAGATAAAACACTAAAAACAAACCCCACTAGTGGAATCCGTACCTTAACAGAGTATATAACAAAAGAAAAAAAAATCATGGCTAAAATTAGAATGAGCAAATCTCATAGAGACAAGACGTATCTGGTTCAACTAAACAAGAAGATAATAGGCCTAATTAAGTCCATCAAAGCCCATTATGATGTATGGATAGCCACCCAGGCTAAGGACAATCACAAGGCCTTCTACAGCTACATCAGAAACCTATAAGGTAATACTCAGCAGTGTACAAAGCTGGTGGTAAGTGGCACAACCATCACTGACCAGGGTGACATAACAAATCTACTGGCTAATAAATACAGTTTTAACTTCACCCCCAAACTCCACCCCCCACTAAGCCCCTTTAAAATCCCTTCTATCATAATCCCCCAGCTATTAGCAGGGAGCAGATCCAGGTGGTGCTTACTAAGGCCAAAGACACTGCTTCACTGGGCTCTAACAGTATCCCCAGTTGCCTTGTAAATCGCCTAAAATAAGACCTAGTAGGACCACTTGAGGCACCTTTCAGCTACAGCCTGAAAACAGGTAACATGCCAGGTGAATGGAGAGCCACAGTTATCATCCATCTTCATAAGGCTGGACTATCAACTGACCCCAGGAACTATAGAACCATCAGTCTGACAAGTCTGATATGAAAAACCATGGAGAGAATTCTCATGGAAATGATCGTCAAGGATATTGGCAACCTACAGACACTGCATCCATCGCAGTTTTGACTTTGTTAAGGGAAGGTCTTGCCTACACACCCTGGTAGACTTTTTGAGAGGGCCACAAGGCTATGAATGAAGGGAAACTAATGCATACCACCTACCTTGACCTGGGTAATGCATTCGATACAATAGCCCGCTCAGGTATTGTTGACATAGCCCACTCAAGTGTTGTTGGCAGACTGTCAGAACTAGGCATAAATCCCTACACAACTTGCTAGCTTCTTGGCTGGCGCACAGATAGGTCCTGAGAAGTCAGGAATGGTGAAACCACCTCTACCAGTAGACCTGTCACCGGTGAAGCATTCAAGGGCTCCATGATGGGCCTACTTCTGTTTGGCATCTATTTCTCAGTAGTAAATGCTAGTGACAAAGGCATCTGACACACCAAGTTGGCAAATGACTGTAAATTGGGAGCTATCATGACAGCAACATACTACAAGTTGGTCTAATGCAAATAAATGAGTGATGACAAAGCCACAAATTAAAAGTCAACACAATGAATGTATTATAGTGTCCTTTGAGAAATCTTCTACCCAAGCTTACTACACCCTCAAAAAACACCGCTAGGAGTTGACCCAAATAGTTAGGGATCTGGGAATATACATAGACAGTAATCTGACCTTCGACCAATATGTAGCCCAGATAGTAAGAAAATCATTCTATATTGCCCAACTCATAAACAAGCATTGTAGCTTCACTCTACTCAACCCTTATCAGACCCATCATTGCCCCCATTGTCATGTACTTAACCAGGCACTTGCAATAGTTGGAACACCCTCAAAGGTTCCTCACCAGTAGAATCCAGGGTACCCTGTCCTACAGAGATTGCCTTAGGGCCCTATCTCTGTATTCAGTCTCCTACAGGTTACTGAGAGGTGATCTATACATAGCATATAAGGCATCATCAAATACATCTCTGTTGAATTTCTTTCACAGTTGCAAAATAAATAGCACCATAAAAACTTGACCCAAGGACATGAACCTTGCCTGTTACATATATAAAATAATGTTGGAGAGACTGATATGTAACGCAGAAGATCCTTTTGCTATGGAATAAGCTCCCTATCTATAGAAGCAGAGTTCATCCCTGACCATATTAAAAAAACACCTTGATCATTTGATGGGAAATTGCAAAATCACCCCTGGTCTATCTCATATGTCTCTGATGGACAGAGATCGACAGTAAGTAAATTAATCTCTAACTAACATACCATCCATAACCCTTAGCTACCTCTTTACTAACATACCCCTCCATATAGGTGTCCAAGAAACTCAGGGACAAACGTGGGTTGAGTTGCAAAGCTAGTCTTGTAAAAAGAAAGGTGATAGCTTCGTGTAAACCTGTGAACCTATGCATGTAACCAAATCTAATAATGTAGCAAGTGACTCCTTTTTCTCTTGCCATGTCTCAAAAAACGTGGGATGCCATTGCACTCCCACAGTGACAATTAAATAAACTTAAACCCCATAAGCAACGACTAAAACAATATGTGATGGAAACTGGTTAAAGTCATGTGCTCCAACCTACCTACCCAGTAGACTACAACACTGTCTATTAAACATGTCTCTTTTCCTATCTTTTTCTCCCCTCACACTTTCCCTTCTTACCACCAACCTGATGTCTAGCTCACCCTATTATCCTGAGTTTCTTTGCTCTTTTTCTCATCCCCCTGTGTACTTTGGGCAAACATTCTCCCCAAATTCTACAATTCACTGTCACTGGACTTACAGTGTTGTACCTGTGTATTTCTTTTTAATTTCAGCCTATGCTTGTAATGTGACATGCTCTGTATGAATTTTAGAGTCCTCTGTCAAAACATCATAATATATTAACGTACTGCTGCTATAAAAGTTCCATAAAATTGACATACGCTATTGTTCCTTTTACCATTGTTTTAATAAACCTACTACTTTGGAGATTTTTCCCTTGGCCTCCACTGAAAAGGGGTACTGTCCAGAAGGACTATCTCAATTAACAAATGTAAATAAATAAATTGATATCTACCACAAAAGGCATTGTATGGATCCTGGCATTCCAGTGCATTTTGGATGGCATGAGACAACTACGAGTTCAGGTTGGGACATGACCTACATGTATGAGGTGATTTATTTGTCTGATTTGTTACAGAATTGCATTATGTAGCATATTTGAAAAAAAGTAAATGTTTGGGAGAATAGTGATTGCTAAGAGTGGGGGTTGTACCACACCTTTGTACTACCCAGCACAACCACAGTACTGTCCAACAAAGCAGGGTATTACTCCTTTTACTATCTGATGTATAACTGGGGGTGGGTGCGAGGGTGTCTTAGGCTGGGTCAGAGTTCACATCTCAGTTGGCAATTTTGAAAGCACTACCACATTTCTTCAACTCTGTTCCTAGAACTGCTCTTAGAACTTTTCCTGCATGCCAGAACTTAAAATATTACATATTTTATTTTGCACTCAGATGAATCTATAACATGTTAACACCACACGAGTGAAATACACACGCAGATACACACACTTCCAAAATAAATCAGATGATCAACATATACTATTTAGTGTGTAGTATTACCTGTCATGAGCTTAGTGATTTAAATCAGCTTGCACATTCATTAAAAGAGAAATGGAAGAGAAGTGAAGAAGAGAGTACAGGCAGGGTGGAGTGGGTGGAGAAGAGTGTCAGGAGTGATTTGTGACAGACGAGTACCAGTAAGAGTGAAAGGGAAGGTCTACAAGAGGGTAGTGAGACCAGCTATGTTATATGGGTTGGAGACAGTGGCATTAACAAAAAGGCAGGAGTCAGAGCTGGAGGTGGCAGAGTTAAAGATGTTAAGATTTGTACTGGGTGTGACAAGGGTAGACACGATTAGGAATAAGTATATTAGAGGGTCAGCCCAGGTTGGACGGTTTGGAGACAAAGCTAGAGAGGCAAGATTGCATTGGTGTGGACATGTGCTGAGGAGGGATGTTGGGTATATTGGGAAAAGGATGCCAAGGATGAAGCTACCAGGTAACAGGAAAAAAGGAAGGCCTAAGATAAGGTTTATGGATGTGGTGAGAGAAGACATGCAGGTGGTTGGTGTGACAGAGCAAGATGCAGAAGACAGGAAGAATTGGCAACAGATGATCCGCTGTGGTGACCCCTAATGGGAGCAGCCAAAACAAAAAGTAGATAAAAAAAGAATGAACAAAGCTAACAGACTATCAAAGTACTGTACAAGTTATCACTGCACTCATTTTATCACATGATGAAATGGTGGTGTTTTCCATTGCTGGTAATTATGAAATGGTCAAAGTTCATTATATCGACCATTATACAAGTGAAGGGTTTTTGGCCTTTTTTGAGTTTTTGTAGTCCTTGAGTTAGTATATTTTACTTCCAGGGATGTAGGGGAAGAGTGGTGATGAGAAAAGCCCTCCATGTAAAAAGGTGTTTTTGTTTAACATTTTGCCATTGCAAATTGAACCTATTAGTTTACAGTTCTGATTACTTTTTTGCAATGCTTTTAGCACTAATTAATGGTAATCACTGGTAACTTTGTTCAACGTCTTATGTTTCGTTGAACTCACAGGTAAATATTCATTATAAATCATATATAATCATTATTTTTAGGAGATTTCAATTACCCAGAAATCAAATGGAAACTTTGACATCTAGTAACAGCTATTCTAATATGATATTATAATATGATTCAAGTGATCAAATGTAATACAATAAACATATACAGGTTCATAGGTTCATAGGTAGGTACTAGGCTATCTGCCCGAAGGCATTTATAAGCCTAGCCAGAATGTGTTGGCTTTCACTGCCCCCTTAGATTAGTTCCCTGTGCCTCTGTCCAGCAGAGCCATTGAAGAGATCCCTGGGGTAAACTTTCTGTTTCCCATCCACTCGTCAAGGTTTCTCTTGAAGATGGTTAGCGAGGAGCTCTGTCTAATGTAGATTGGAATCTTGTTCCAGAGCATGGGAAGTCTCTGGGACAGGAATCTATCCCTCCAGCATGTCCTATTTATTGTTGTGGTGAGGTTTAGATCCCTGGAGCATGTGGCTCGAAGGGATATGGTTTTCTTTAGGTGAAGCGTGTCCATCAATTCTGAGTTGGACATGGCCTTGTATGTCAGGCAGAAATTACCTTTGAGTAGGCGGTATGCAACCGAGTACAGCTGGAGTTTCTTCAGTCGAGCTGCATATGGCATCTGCTTGAGGCCAGTGATCCCCTTGGTGAGGTACTTCTGTGGTCTTTCCAGTGGTTGCAGGTGTCTTGTAAGGTACATCCCAGATGGGGCATTGTACTCTATGATGGGTCTGATGAGTGATGCATAGAGGGGCCCAATAACCTCTTTCAATCTGGATGCAAACCCTTTTGTGATTAGGTGGGCCACATAGAAGGATTTTCTAACCACTTTGGCAATGTGATTATTAAAGGAGAGGTTACTATCTACTAGGGTCCCCAGATCCCTTATTACGTCTTCTGTATTTATGGGGCTACCACCTATGTGGTAGTTTGTGGGTACTTTGCTTTTTCCAAAGGGGATGACTATGCACTTTTTGGCATTTAGCTTGAGGCCATGGTTTTTACACCAAGTATCTGTCTCAGTGAGACCCTTTTTGAGGATGTCTGTGTCAGCTGGAGAGTCACTTATAGCCTCTAGTTTGCAGTCATCTGTGAACTTGGTCAGCCATAGTCCTCCTGTGCTTGTCTGTACCTCTGAGAAGTATATGCAAACAGGAGGGGTCCTAGGACTGAGCCCTGGGGAATGCCACTTGTAACCAGTTTAGAGTCAGACCTGGCTCCCGCAACTCTTACCATGTGGGTTCTGTCCATGAGCCAGTTGGCAACCCATCTCATAACTTAGGGGTTTATGTTCAGGCTGGTGAGCTTGTCTATAATACCTGAGTGGGGAATGGTAGCTTGTCTATAATACCTGAGTGGGGAATGGTGTTGAAGGCCTTTGCAAGGTCTAGGTAGGCTGTGTGGACCACCTTTCCCTCGTCTATAGCCTTGGTAACTGTCTCAAAGAAATCCACCAGGTTTAACAGGCATGATCTGCCCTTAACAAAGCCGAACTGGGTAGGGTCCAGTGTTTGGAGGTTTCCAATGTCTCTGTAAATGAGATCCATGATGATGTGCTCCATAGCTTTGCAGACCAAGCTAGTCAGGCTTATAGGCTGATAGTTCCCAGGGTCCGTTGTGGCTCCACCTTTGTGAAGTGGAATAACCGTTGCTGTGCACCACTCTGTGGGCACGTAGCCTGTGGAGAGGCTGAGTTTAAACAGTGTGTTTAGGTGAGGGGTTAGTTCATCTTTGAGCTCATGTAGGACGCAGCTTGGGACACCATCCAATCCCATTGATGCTGTGTTTTTGGCTTTGGAGAGGGCTGTTTTAACTTGAGTGTCTGTGATTTCAGGGGCACTACATTCTTCTGGTATAGTTATGGGCCCTTTTGGGGGTGACAGGGGGGGGTGAAGTTTGCACTGAACCTGTCTGTCAGGATGTTGGCTATATCAGTCAGTTCAGTGTATTTTGTGCTATTCTGCACTAACTCCGAGCAGATCTGAGAATTGCCACTTAGATTCTTGACATAGCTAAATAATGCCTTTTGGTTATCTTTGGAGTCCATGGCAATTTTTCTTTCGAAGTTAGCCTTGGATGATTTTATGCGGGAACGTAGTTTTTTGCTGATACTGATCAGGGATGTCTTCCCTTCTTGGGATTTTACTCTTTTCTGTACTAGTTTCCTCCTTCTATTGTATAGCTTGTTTATGGCAGGGGTCCACCAGACTGGTTTCCTTTTCTTGGAGGAGTGAGTCTTGGTTTTGTTTGGGATAGCACAATCCATGTATTCTTGTAGGTGCCCATAGAGTACATTAGTAAAGGATTTTGCAGCCTGGACAGCATTATCTTTTAGCATGGGGGCTTTGAAACTTCCCACCTTGGTCTTAAGTAATGTGAAGTTTGCTGTTGAAAAGTTTTTCACGGTGGTTTCTTTGACTGGGGGTGGTGGCAGAATGTGGATATCCAGAGTGATTAGTTTATTGTCAGTTCTAACCAGCGAGGGGTTGACCTCAAGTGTGGAACACCACTCGCCCATGTTGGTGATGACCAGGTCCAATATGTTGTCACCTCTGGTGGGGGTGTTGACCAGTTGATCTATGGCATTTGAGTTTATAAATTTTAGGAAATGTTGGCAAGGGAGTTTGTACTTGCATAGTTCTCCCAGTTAATGTTTGGGTAATTGAAATCACCCAATATGAGGGTGTGTGGTAGGACCTTTATGTTTCCAGTGTTTCCAGAAATGTGAAGTGGTGGTCCTGGAATATGGTGGGTGATCTGTAGCAAGCTATAATTTGAATATCAATTTTTCCCATTGTTAGTTGCATGTGGATGATCTCTGAAGCATTGTGCTGTGCCACTAACCTGGAGGTGTGGGTATCCTTGATGAATATGGATACTCCCCCGTTTTTTTTGTATTTCGGTCCGGGTTTTGTGGCCAAAATGTATGGTATGAGTTGTAGCCTGGTAGTGCTGGGGTGCTCTCTGGAGCCTTAAACCAGGCTTCTGTTACTGCACATATATCGATTTTCTCCATGCTGAGGAGTGCCTCGAGTGCGTGCATTTTGAGGTTTAGACTTCTGGCGTTGAGTAGCATTACCCTCAGTTTTTTGTTACTTGTGCTATTTACGGTGGTGAGTTTGTCTTTTGAGTCTTGCCTAAAAAAGGCACTATTGGGAAGGCAAGAGCCTTGTCCAGTATTCGAAAGCCTAAGGGTGACAGGTGCAAGCCATCTATAGCGAAGCAGCGTGGCTTGTCGAGCATGTCATCCCAGGCTGACAGACACTGGATCCCCTTTGAATGACACCAGAAGCTTAGCCAATTGTTGAATTTGATAATTTTTTCCCTATACTGTGGTATCATTCTTGTCGAGGGCAGGATGCTACTCAGGGTCAGGGTCATACCGGCCTGGGCAACATGATCAGAGAGCTCCTCCATGTCTCTTTTCATGCAGTCCAGGGAGGTACGGCTCAGGTCATTCACACCAACATTGACAATGACAGAGTCATATTTGTACTTGTTCTGGAGTGACCTGAGTGCTTGTGTTATGTGGCGGATCCTGGCACCCGTCAGGCAGCTAATAATAACATTCTCCTTGTTCAGCCTAGTGAGTGGGATGTCAGCATGCCTGACTACAGAGTCACCTATTACTAGTGTATTGGGTATGTTATTTTGACTTAAGGGCTGTCATTGTGTGGCACACTGGTTTTATGAAGTATGTGTTGTCTGGTTTGTGTTGGGGAGTGGAGGTTGCTTGGATGTCTGCTTTGGAGGTCCCTGTTGCTTCTGCAGATTTTTATTTAGAGCCTCCAAGTATGTTTTTGTGTATTTATGTGTGTTTTCTGCCGGTGCTTGTTTCATAGGTCTATGTGAGACTGGTGGTGTGATGCAAGTAATTCCCTTCTTCTCTTGACTGCCTGGTCCAGTCTTTGGTTGAGAGAGCTTAGCCTCCAGTTTGGCTGTATAATTACATCTCTCGCATGTATTAGTGTTTGGTGGAAGGAGGGGAGGGCTGTCTGTGTACACGAGGCAATTGTAACATTCCCTCAAAATGCCCAGATTCACCAGTTGGACCGGAGAGTACACCTGAAACTGCCATTTGGACATGACTGGATAGGTACAGTGAACTGTATTACTGATTGGCTGGTAAGGTTGAATAGAGAGCCTTGTCCTTCTCTACAGTATAGGAAGGGGTCTAGTGCTAAGGTTTATTAGTACTTGCTATGAGTTTTGAACAGGTGCCAGTATGAAAAGTGAATGGTTTGAGTGCTTAAGTTGAAAGTTTGTCTAGTTCCAAAGGAAAAACTGAATAGCAGAATTTGTGGACCCGGGAATAGTTATACCCTAGCTTACCGGCATTGCCCCACGTGCAAAACCGTGCAAATGCGGGTTTTATAGCAGGGAAATGAAAGAGATAGAAATTAGCCCAAAATGGCCTATAAACTACTAATGTCTGGGCTTAAACCACTCCTCCAGGGACAGATAGGATGCTTAAAGCTCCCTCTCTCACAGTGAACAGAGAAACTTCCTTCTATCCAAGTAAGGTATGGGCAAACACAGAAACTTGTAACATAGCCCTGAATTCAGCACTAACCTGAAAACTGGACTATACTAGCTTAGAAAGTTGGGAAAACAAGTTTTTTTCTTTATGTTTTTTTTTTGTTTAAATGCACAGTGTTAGAAAAATATATATTAGTAATATGCATGCTTAGTGTATTCGAGGTTTAAAAGGGTTAATACATTTAGTCTGTTCACACTGCATGAATCTGCACAGCTATTAGAAACTTAACAAGAAGCATTCTATTTTCTGATAATGTCAGCAAATAACAAGAAGTAATTCATTTCTACTAGTGTCATGAGACTTAACAAAGAGTTATTGATTTTCTGCTTATGCCATGAGAAAGTACACAGCTGCTAGAAGCTTTGATAAAGAACACAATGGATGCTTGAAAGTATAAACCGTAGTCAGCATTACTTGTACCTAAGCTAGAAATGTACCTTGAATCTAGGCAAAATGTAACACGCATATTAGAACTGCACAATTGAAGAATTGAAAGTTTGTGGTGGGTTAAAATAAGCTCCAAGGCCAGGTTGTTTTTCTCAGATGTTTTGTAAATCAGAAATAGAACAATACAGAAGGCTGTGTCTAACTACGTCAGCAATAGAAGTAACATTTCTGTGTGACATGGAAAGAACTGTATAAAAATGCCATACTAATTATTAATGTTCAGACAAACCATTATGCCAGCATGTTTTGTCTCTTTGCTGCAAGTTAATAAAGGGTGCCTTGCTTGAACCTTACGTGAATTGGTCTTTGAAGTTTTTTCCTTTGACAGATTGGTCCTTCGGACCAGAACCCTCTCTTCACCTCGGATCAGACGGGCCAGGTGGTTGAAACCGTATGGGGAAGAAACCAAATCAGTTCTTCTTATTTGAAAAGCCCTTCCAACTGAATTGTCGTTCAAAAGAGGCCAGCCACTTTCTGATCTGCAACTGAAGGACGGGTCTCCGCGAATCAGGTGATCAATCACATAGGCTCAGGTAAGGTGAATCTACTTTTTCCTGTTTTCTGTTTTAGATCAGGGACCAGATTTGTATTGTTTCTGTCAAGACTGTATTTTTGCTTACAAGTCAGGGACAGAAAAGATTACTGTCTTGTCATAGATCAGGAGAAACAGAATAAGTAGGCAGTCATTCTGAAGAGACTATAACAAAATCCATGGTACTACGTTAAAAATAAGAGAAGTTACGTAACGATCAAAAGGGTAGAACAAAATGGGTAATAATTGCACAAAAAGACCCCAAAATCCGCCGTTAACAGAAGACGCAAAATACATGCAGTCGCAGCGCGCCGACAATATTAAATATTATTCAAAATGGGTTAATAAATATGAATTCGACGGAAAATTAGAAAAATCCTCACTTATCAAACTTGTCAAACAGCTCAAAACTGATTCCAAAGGTCGGGTAAAAAAGCAACGTAAATTAGGAATTCCTCAGGCACAGAGGTGGATTGAGGAAGTAAACTGCAGGGAACAAAAAAACAACAATTCAAAAACAATGTTTTTAGATAAAGAGGACAATAACTTAGTAATAGCTTTGGCCCCTCCACCTACCTTACCAGAATATGAAGCAAGTGAACAAGTTAGTCCACCCCCACAATATCCTGTCATCATTGAAAATAGAGACATTGTAAAAGTAAAACCTGGACCAGGTCTCGAACAAGGGCAGGTAACTCAAATGAAGGCATCGAGCTATATCAAATGGTTAAGAATTCACGATCTATGAGTGAAGAAGAAATATGCCCACTTATAGAAGTACCCAATCCTCAGGCATGACAAGATAATCAGGACCCAACTATTTTAGTGTATAGACCCTAGACTCCGGAAGATATCTGGAAAGCCACTGAGGGAATTCCCCATCCAAAAGTTAATTTTAGAAAATTCTCAGAAGATTTACAAGGAATGAGGCTGAGTTATAACCTAAACGGAGAAGAGGTAGAAAAAGTAGTTAGACAAATTGTGGGGCCAGATTTGCACATGATTAGTGGCAACTGGAATCCCCGTGATGCTGCACAAAGAACCCTCCCACATAGCAGCGCAGAATTAGACAACAGAGTAAAAGGTCTTACAGACCGCATCTCTGAAAAATGGAAGCCTAGGGCAGACTGGACTTGCATTAATCAATGCATCCAACAAGAAGGTGAAACTATTGACTGGTATTATGCCAGACTATTAGAATGTTTTAATAACCACTGTGGAATGCAGGTTCCTGAAGATCAAACACAAGATTCCCCATATGAACAGCAGTTGAAGAATGCATTTTTAAAGGGCAGTATTGCACCTATAAGCAGTTTTATTACAAAACACATGGTAGACCATTATACAAGCAGGTTACAGTCATTACTTGAATATGCTAGGCATGCCGAAAGGCATTTTAATAGCAAAAAGAAAAAGAAAGCTCAAGTATTTTCTGTAGAAGATGGACAGAAGTTTACATAGTACAGTCCGGGAAGAAGGGCAAGAAAAATGCACAGGGAAACAAGCAATCTGATCAACGATCAGAGGACTTTGAAGGGCGAAAGAAAAGGGGTGAATGTTTTAAATGCGGTAAAAATGGACACTTGGCAAAGGATTGCAGGAAAAATAAGAAGGCAACAACGGAAGACAAGGAGGGTGAGGACTGACTATATGGTAGTCAGGAATCACTAGAAGGGGCTAGCGAAGAAGGGACAAATGAGAATGTGATAGAGGGAGTAGAGGAAGTGCAGGAAGTTAGTGACAATGAAGAAAATGAAATATTAGACCTAGCTTTATTGAGCTTGAAGCTCTATTTAGCAGACACGAAACCAGAAATTACACCCTTGATAGGAGGGAGGGAAGTCAAATTCTTGTGTGACTCAGGGGCATCACGAACCCTGATGCATCCCTCCAAACTGCCAGAAAACACGGAGTCACCTGATTATATACTGGTAAAAGCAGCTAATGGACAGCTGTACTGGGAGCCCCTCTCCCGTAATATTGCAATAACTGATCCAGTTTCAGGATTGACTCAGAAAAGCAAAATTGTTGTTTCTGCAAAATGCCCAGTAAACCTCTTGGGCAGAGACCTCATACAACTGTTTGGTATAGCAGTAGTCCCAACCATGCAGGGTATGGAAGCACAGCGACAAATTGATACCTTTGCAGTACAATCGGAGGGTGAAATGTTTTATTGGTACAGCCATTACTTGGTTACGACTGGTCCAGGGACTGTGACCGAAGAATTAATGAATGTAGCCATCAGCAAGTTCCTCTCCCTTGACATTGATAAGCAACACTTGTTGTACTGTACCCTGTATTATTGTAACACACCAGGACCTGATAAGGAATATGAGCAAGAATTGTTTAAAAATCATGCAAACATATTGATATTACGTAACCTGTACTGGGACACAGAAGGGAACAGTGTAGCCAGCTGTTCATTGCTCTAGGAGTTCTTTAAACTTTATAAATCTAATTGATTACCACATGTTAGCTTAACCAAGAACAAAAATATAGAATGGGCAGACCTAGGAGAAAAAGTCACGAGATGGGAAAAACAGACAGAATTAGAACTGTCAGAACAGGGAATACAAATACAGAAGTTGAATTGGATAACTCAGACCCACCCAGCCGTGCACTTGCAGTCTAGCAAAGACAGCTGATTAGTACTCCTATTAAAGGAGGAATAGAATGCCTTACAGAATATACCAGAAACTTTCTGGTCCACAGGAAAATCAGATGTAGGACTTATTCGTACAGTGGGACCAGTTACCATCACGCCAAAGTCAGCATTTAGACCACAAAAAAGACAGTATCCCTTAAAAAAAGATGCAGAGGCAGGGATAAAGCCTCTTATAGCAGCCTTACTTAAAGGAGGGATACTAGTAGAATCTCCCGATTCACCATGTAACACACCCTTATTTCCAGTTTAAAAAGCAAATGGAGAATGGCATATGGTCCAAGATTTACAAGCTGTAAATGATGCAGTAATACCAAGGGCACCTACGGTGCCAGACCCACACACCCTGTTGAATGATTTAAAACCTCAACAGAAGTATTTTTCTGTGGTAGACATCAGCAATGCGTTCTTTTCTATACTGATACACCCTGATAGCCAGTACTGGTTTGCATTCACATTTCAGGGGAAAAGGTATACATATACATGACTACCACAGGGGTATTGTGAAAGTCCAATGATATTCTCACAAGAAATGGCAAGCAACTTGGCAGGATTCACCCCACCAAAAGGCAGTCAGATTTTACTTTATGTTGATGACATCTTGCTGGCAGCCCCCACCCAGCAAGATTGTAGAGAAGATACCATAGTGCTATTATGATTTTTAGCCGCTGAAGGACATAAGGTAAATAAAAATAAACTGCAGCTTTGGAAAAAACAACTCAAATACCTGTGATATGTAATATCCAAGGAAGGTAGAACATTAGATGAGGACAGAAAAGTAGCAATTTTGCAAGCACCAAAACCCACTACCAAGAAGGAAATGATGTCCTTCCTGGGTACAACTAATTTTTGCCGGAACTGGATTCCAAACTATGCTTTGCAATCTGCACCGCTAACTGACCTTATATATAAGAAGCCTATGGCAGCACAGGATTTGTTACAATGGACACCAGAGGCAGAATCTGCTTTCTGCAACCTGAAACAGTTAATAGCATCCTCATTAGTTCTAGGATTACCAAACTACCATAAACGTTCTTTCCAAACTGTAGATTGTAAGCAAGGTTATATGACATCAGTGTTAACACAACAGCATGGGGATAAGCAATGCCCCATTGCTTACTATTCATCAGAAGTGGCACAGTCCTTACCCCACTGTGTACAAGCAGTAGTTGCAGCTGCAATGGCAGTACAGGCTTCAGCCTCAGTAGTCTTGTTCTACCCTCTCACTTTGAGAGTGCCTCATGCAGTTGCAATTATTTTACTACAAGAAAAGGTGGCATATCTTTCCCCTGCAAGGCATCTTTCATGTATGACTATATTGTTGAGCCAACCTCACATGACAATTGAGCGATGCATGACTTTGAACCCTTCTACTCTGCTCCTGACCCCTGCAGACGGCACACTGCACTGCTGCCTGCAGGTAATTGAGAGAAAGACACTACCTAGAAAAGATCTCACGGATGTCCTCTTGGATAATGCTGAGGTGACATGTGGATGGTTCGTGCAAAAGGGGTCCTGCAGGACAGAACCTAGTAGGATATGCAGTAGTTTCTGACACTGAGATTATAGAAGCAAAACCTTTAACACACAACTTATCTGCACAGGCAGAAGAATTGATTGCCTTGACATGGGTATGTATCTTAGCAAAGGGTAAATGTGTAAACATTTTTACTGACAGCCAGTACACTTTTTCTACTGTACATGTTTTTGCGCAACAGTGGAAAAACTGAGGAATGATAACATCTACTGGCAAACCTATAATTCATGCACAGTTTATTTTAGATCTTTTAGAATCTATTCAGTTACCTCAGAAAATAGCCATTTGTAAATGCACAGCTCACACCAAGCAACAAGATAGGATTTCAAAAGGTAATGCGAGAGCTGATACAGCTGCAAAACAAGCAGCTATAGAAGTATTTCTTTAAAATGAGGAAATACAACCCTCTGAGATTTTAGACTTAGAAATGTTAAAAACAATTCAGACACTCACTACACAAGCTGAAAAACAAAGATGGGTAAAACGAGGAGCAATTCTAGAAAAGGGGCTGTACATCTCTAAAGAAGGGAAACCGATACTACCATCTAATTTGTTTAGATATGCAGCTTTGTTGAGCCATGGGCAGTGCCATGTCTCAACAGGGGGGGTGGTACAGCTGGTGAACCAGGTGTTCACAACGTTACGAATTTACAACTACTCTAAAAAATTTTGTTTGACGTGTCAGATTTGCAACAAACATCATGCACAAGGGGCGTTAAAGCCCAAGCAAGGGAGTTTCCCTACACCACCATATCCGTTTCACACTATCTGTATGGATTTCATAGAATTGAACAAATGTGAAAATAAGAAGTATTGTCTTGTCATTGTAGATATGTTTTCCAGATGGGTGGAAGCTTTTCCAACCAAAAATCCAGATGCAGCCACGGTGGAAAAAGTACTTGCCAAAGAATTTTTCCCTAAATTCGGCATTCTGGAAAGGATCTACAGTGACAATGGTACACACTTTGTAAACCAAACCATACAGCAGTTAAGTAAGCATTTCGGTATTTCTTTAAAAAATCATTGTGCATACCATCCGCATTCTGCAGGGCTAGCTGAAAGGCATAATGGTATATTAAAAAACAAACTGAGAAAGTTAATAGCTGAGACAGGAAAGAATTGGCTGTATTGTTTGCCCCTGGCGCTGTTGAGCATGAGAACTGTTCCGACTGCAAAAGGATTGACTCCTTTTGAAAAACTATTTGGAAGGGCTTATTATACACCCCAGTCGAAACTTTTCATGTCCTCAGACCAGGAAGCTGATTTTACACTAGCTGAATATATGAGGAAGTTAATGAATTCTAAACATCTGTTGCAGTCAAATTCTGTTTCAGATAGAAAACAAACCGAGGCATCAGAAGTGGCAGTGACACCTGGAGACTGGGTGTGGATAAAAGTTATAAAGAAGAAGAATTGGTCATCACCAAGGTGGGAAGGTCCATACCAGGTGCTTCTTTCGACACCCACTGCAGTCAAGATAGCAGAGCGAGCTTCGTGGATCCACCTGACGCACTGCAAACTAGTTAAGAACTTTGAACTGGACAAAAATCTTACCTCTCCATCGGGGCCCTCAGCACAAAGTCTGGCTGCAAAGGGGGGTCAGATCAATAGGACTGATCCGTCTCAAACCCAGTGAAGAAACCATCAGTGCTGAAGGTCCTAATAGGGCAGAGAGTAAGATCACATGTCAAAAGCAAAAATGATGGAATCCAGAAAAATCCAAATACACCTACTCGGAAGAGTCAGAGAAAACAGGAATGCAGAACAACCGTTTCCTCAGAAGTATTGCATAATCATCCTGTTGACTGTACTAGTGACAATAATCTTTTTGTTGTGGCCATTCCTTTTCCCAGCCACACAAACTAAACTGAATAAGCATGGAGAGTTGCACGTAGAGTGGCACCCAAACTTCAACACTTACCAGGCAATCAAATATGTGTATGCTGAGACCTTCAATGTTTCAAATTGCTGGATTTGCACAGCTTTGCCAACAGCATACGGGGGATTATTGTTAACTTCAGTCCCCCTAGGAGCAAACAAGACCTGGGAAAACTTAGTCTATGATACATCAGATGTCACAAGATAAAGTAGCATTGCACTTGTCTGTTCGAAAAGAAGGGGACTGTGTGTTTTTACAAAAATGATACAGTTCAGGTGGGTTGGAGAAATTGCAATGTGACTGTTCCCTATAGATGCTACAATAAAACTGATAACACAGGTTCCTATTGCAACACAAGCTATGATTCATTTTTTGAACTGATGCATAGGACAACTGATGAAGTAAAACATAATGCTGACCTCTATAAACAACTGATTATAGTTGACAAAAAAAATGTTTCATCCAGAGCCAGAACATAGTAAAGTTACTACCAAAGTAGAAGATTGCTACTTTGTATGTGGTAGGAAAGCATATAAGTGGTTACCTGAGAATTGGTCCGGCAGTTGTTATTTGGGTTACCTGGTTCCGGCCATACGACACACAGCAGTTTTACCTCAGAGGAAAATTCGGAATGTTCAATGAGAAATCATGAAGCCTGTCAACCCAGTGGGGCAAATCAATGTGGGCTGGAAAAACCATCATGCTGTGGGCCTAGGGAAAAATGGACTGTCACATATGGACTTGGGTGATACCATCATCTTGTGGGCAGGTGTACTGCCAGCATATGGAGCAACAAAATCAATCTGGGAACTGAGAAAACTGTCTAAACTTCTCGAAATAATGAGCAATGCAACCTTTTCTGCCCTAGAATTGGTGACTGATGAACTGACTGCCATGAGAACTGTAGTACTTCAAAACCGCATGGCTCTTGACTTCACCCTAGCGGTGAGAGGAGGTACTTGTGCTTTAATCTAGGAGGAGTGCTGTTTGTATATTCCTGACCACAAACTCGAGATAGACAATCACCTTAAGGTAATTCAGCAGGTGTCGGCTATGACCAAGCCAAGACCAAATCCATTGACGGACTTTTTCCAGAGATTGTTTGGGGGGTGGGGCAGTATCCTAATGAACATCCTGATTGCCATCTGTGTAGGAATGATCCTGCTGGTGGTATGTGTGTGCTGCTGCATCCCCTGCATGAAAAGACTGATTAAAGACTTTATAGACATGTCAGTTTCAGAAACCTTATACCAAGGTGCTGAACTTGAAGAATTTCTAAAAAATTGAAAATGCTTTCATAAGTTTAAACTGAATGACTCTCTTAACTGCAAATCCTGAGTAGGAAGAGGTTAGGGGAAGAAAAAAAACTGTTTATGCTTATATTGTAAGTATAATAAAAGTATTAAAAGGAGGAAAATGTTAGAAAAATATGTATTAGTAATATACATGCTTAGTGCATTTGAGGTTTAAAAGGGTTAATACATTTATTCTGTTCACACTGCATGAATC
Organism: Protopterus annectens; assembly: GCF_019279795.1. Classification (NCBI taxonomy): domain Eukaryota; kingdom Metazoa; phylum Chordata; order Ceratodontiformes; family Protopteridae; genus Protopterus; species Protopterus annectens. The sequence goes on from NC_056732.1 coordinate 1,198,807,799, forward strand.
TGCACAGCTATTAGAAACTTAACAAGAAGCATTCTATTTTCTGCTAATGTCAGCAAATAACAAGAAGTAATTCATTTCTACTAGTGTCATGAGACTTAACAAAGAGTTATTGATTTTCTGCTTATGCCATGAGAAAGTACACAGCTGCTAGAAGCTTTGATAAAGAATACAATGGATGCTTGAAAGTTTAAACTGCAGTCAGCATTACTTGTACCTAAGCTAGAAATGTACCTTGAATCTAGTCAAAATGTAACACATATATTAGAACTGCACAACTGAAGAATTGAAAGTTTGTGGTGGGCTAAAATAAGCCCCAAGGCCAGGTTGTTTTTCTCAGATGTTTTGTAAATCAGCAATTAGTCTAGTAACATTTTCTGTAGAATACAGAAAGCTGTGTCTAACTACATCAACAATAGAAGTAACATTTCTGTGTGACATGGAAAGAACTGTATAAAAATGCCATACTAATTATTAATGTTCAGACAAACCATTATGCCAGCATGCTTTGTCTTCTTGCTGCAAGTTAATAAAGGGTGCCTTGCTTGAACCTTACATGAATTGGTCTTTGAAGTTTTTTCCTTTGACACACAGAAATGGCTATCACACTTGAGTGTGTAGTCTACAACAGTTAAACAGGTAATTAAACAAAAGATGACTTTGTTAAAGTGCAGGCAGTAAAATAAGTACAATATGTAGCTGAAAGAAACTTTATAAATCACAGAAACTCTAGAAAATTGGCATTTTAGGCAGAATTAGCTAAATGCAGCAAGAAAATGCAGTAAAATTATACTTAATCACTCCAAAGTCTCTATTTTGTCTCTCTGCTGCTGTAGAACTCTGCAGGGCACCAGGCAGGAGCTTGCTGAGCTGTATACTAGCACAAAAACCTTGCAAATGCAGGTTTTATAGCAGGGAAATGAAAGAGATAGAAATTAGCCCAAAATGGCCAATAAACTACTAATTTCAGGGCTGAAACCACTCCTCCAGAGACAGGTAGGCTGCTCAAAGCTCCCTCTCTCACAGTGAACAGAGAAACTTCCTTCTATCTAATTAAGGTATGGGTAAACACAGGAACTTGTAACACAGCCCTGAATTCAGCACTAACCTAAAAACTGGACTATACTAGCTTAGAAAGGCGAGAAAACAAGTATATATATATATATATATATATATATATATATATATATATATATATATATATATATATATATATATTTTTTTTTCAGAAAATAAAGCAGATACAATCAAAGTAACACTTTAAATGCACAGAAATGGCTATCACACTTGAGTGTGTAGCCTACAACAGTTAAACAGGTAATTTAAACACAAAAACGACTTTGTTAAAGTGCAGGCAGTAAAATAAGTATAATATGTAGCTGAAACAAGCTTTTTAAATCACAGAAACTCTAGAAAATCGGTGTTTTAGGTGGAATTAGCTAAAGGCAGCAAGAAAATGCAGAAAAATGTTACTTAATCACTCCAAAGTCTCTCTTTTGTCTCTCTTGTCTATATTATCAAAAAGGGCTAAAGAGTTTGGTTTTATACGTAGCACCATTAAATGTAACAGTTTCATGTATACCATTTTCCTGGGGGATTTCAACTATCATTGCACATATGTATGTACACTTCTTCCTAGGTTTCATTAACACTAGCTCCTTAGACCAACTAGTTCACTTCCCAACTAGCTGAAAAATATTGGATCTACTCTGCACCCATATAACCCTATTATGCTGTACACATGTAGTTGTCCAGTAGTGGTCAAATCCAACCACCACTCAGTCGTATTTACTATGAGAAATAAACCTGGTCTACCAACCTTTACATCTTTAGAGCACTTATTAAATGGCAAATCTATTGGATCTATCTGATGACTTCATGAAATTTAATGACCCACCTTCCTTATGATGATACTGTCTCACAAATTACTTTATGCACACTTAAATACTTGCATTGAGGCAACAGTCTCCCTCAGACACCAATACAACGCAAAGTTCAGGAATAAACCCTAGAGTGGAATCCTAGTACAAACAATGCATACAGGAACAAACAAAAAACACCAGCCCCTAAAAATTAACTAAAGTCTGCTCTGGGCGTGTGGAATATGTCAATTACCTCTCAGCTCATTACACTTTCTGAATCACTCAATTTGCATGATGCACAATGAAGGTAAATGTGTTGGTTTCTAAATGATGACATAGGTTCGTAGCTTCACAGGTAAGTACTTGGTTATCTGCCTTTGCAGGCCATTTTAATCCTAGCCAGTTTCCCTTTTTGTACTCATATTAACCTATCCCATATGGCTATTGGCAGGCATGTGCCTTAGCAGCAAAACAAAAAAAAATGAGGATTAAGACTTTTGGCTAGCTAATGTCTTCGGAGTGCACCTCATTAGCAGCACTGGTTAGTTCACCTCATTAGCAGTACTGGTTAGTGCACCTCATTAGCAGTGCTGGTTATTGCACCTCATTAGCAGCACTGGTTAGTGCCCCTCATTAGCAGTACTGGTTAGTGCACCTCATTAGTAGTGCTGGTTAGTGCATCTCATTAGCAGCACTGGTTAGTGCACCTCATTAGCAGTACTGGTTAGTGCACCTCATTAGCAGTGCTGGTTAGTGCACCTCATTAGCAGCACTGGTTAGTTCACCTCATTAGCAGTACTGGTTAGTGCACCTCATTAGTAGTGCTGGTTAGTGCATCTCATTAGCAGCACTGGTTAGTGCACCTCATTTCCAGCACTGGTTAGTGCACCTCATTAGCAGCACTGGTAAGTGCACCTCATTAGCAGCACTGGTTAGTGCACCTCATTAGTAGTGCTGGTTAGTGCATCTCATTAGCAGCACTGGTTAGTGCACCTTATTAGTAGTGCTGGTTAGTGCATCTCATTAGCAGCAGTGGTTAGTGCACCTCATTAGCAGTGCTGGTTAGTGCACCTCATTAGCAGCACTGGTTAGTGCACCTCATTAGTAGTGCTGGTTAGTGCATCTCATTAGCAGCACTGGTTAGTGCACCTCATTAGCAGTACTGGTTAGTGCACCTCATTAGCAGTGCTGGTTAGTGCACCTCATTAGCAGCACTGGTTAGTTCACCTCATTAGCAGTACTGGTTAGTGCACCTCATTAGTAGTGCTGGTTAGTGCATCTCATTAGCAGCACTGGTTAGTGCACCTCATTTCCAGCACTGGTTAGTGCACCTCATTAGCAGCACTGGTAAGTGCACCTCATTAGCAGCACTGGTTAGTGCACCTCATTAGTAGTGCTGGTTAGTGCATCTCATTAGCAGCACTGGTTAGTGCACCTTATTAGTAGTGCTGGTTAGTGCATCTCATTAGCAGCAGTGGTTAGTGCACCTCATTAGCAGTGCTGGTTAGTGCACCTCATTAGCAGCACTGGTTAGTGCACCTCATTAGTAGTGCTGGTTAGTGCATCTCATTAGCAGCACTGGTTAGTACACCTCATTAGCAGTTCTGGTTAGTGCAGCACTGGTTAGTGCACCTCACTAGCAGCACTGGTTAGTGCACCTCATTAACAGCACTGGTTAGAGCACCTCATTAGCAGCACTGGTTAGTTAACAGCATATTAAAGGTCCATAGCTCCATGAGTAAGTACTAGATTAGATGCCCTAGCAGGCTGTTTGAAGCCTAGCCAGTTTCCCTTTTTGTGCTTCAAATAACCCATCCCATTTGGTTGTAGATTGGCCTTACCCATCCCATGGTCAATAATTTTGTGTTTCTCCAAATGACAATAACTTGGATCATACTATAAATAATTTGAGGAGTCCCATGCTGCATGGGATAAAGCACTTAGGAGCAGCATCTGCCCGTTAGTAGTACAGAGAGCAGTCCTGTGGTAAATATTCTGGCTTGCATCCATAGATCTATGTTGCACTTGAAAATGGAGAAGGATGAACTTTGGTTTATGTGGATGAGGAATCTGTTCCACAGTTGCAGTATCCCCTAAGATATATACCTGTCCCTCTAAGCTGTTCTGCTAATGTTGCAGAAGAATGTTCTCCGATAAGGAAAATCACAATTTGATAGGTTGGAAACAAGTAACTTTTACAAACAGGTTTAAGTTATACTCTCATTGAAATATGACTGAACCTTGATCCACATATTGTCTAGGTAATCTAAAATTTATATGAGATGACACTCCACATGTTAATGAAGTCTGTACTGAGTGGCAGTGCAAGAGGTAATGGGTTTGAATCCATATAAGGGATGTTATACCAGTATACATAAGGGTCTGAATGGTGATATGATACAATCAGCAAGCAAAGTTGAGTAGTATTCCTGAAAGTGAATTCACCCTCGGGTCTTGGTGAGTACCTTCATGAGGTGGATCCTATTTTTACAAAATCTCACCAAGATGGCACTGATATATAGACTGTATTTAAACAGCATATATCATGGACAGAAGCAAGTTAAAAAATAAAAAAAGACAGCTGAGTACACAAGTCCCAGAATAAAAAAGTGCCCAATCCTGGTAGGTGCATGGTGCCAGGAATGGGAAAAATAACAGTGTAGAATCCTCAAGACATGGAAACATTCCTGCAATGGGGTTAGTCCAGGCTCAAGAGGAGGATGCCCCCCCCCCACCTGCTGTAGAAGATAGTAGTAGTCCACAAAAAACACAAAAAATTACAGGTAAACAAAGACACAGATGATAGCCTGGACTACTGAGAAAGAAATCATGTATTGTTCCTATTATGGAAAAAGCCCAGCATTTCCAGAAAGAAGACATACAAAAAAAATTAAGAGAGAAATAAGAGGAAAGAAAAATACTAGAAAAAATGAGAAAAGCTTCATATGCAAATTTGTGTTCATTAATACGGTAAATTTACGAAAAACATTATATAGACCAGGAAACCTTGGGCCATTTGGAAAAAGAAGTGACCGAGGAAGTGCAAAAATATAAAAAAACAAAAGCTAGAGATTTTTTGAAAGGAACAAAAAAAAAAAAAAAACAAATATGGACACAGGAATGAAAGAAAGATTGCTCTGATATGGTGCAATATATTAGCAAAGGAGAAAGCCAAACTAATCAATACAAAGAAAAAAAAAAACAGCACAAATGTTAGAAAAATGTGTATTTGAATATAGGAGAAATGCTAGTTTAAAAGCAAAGTAGTATATAATGCATTTTATTCTATTAATCATATAGCAGAAAGGATTAATTCATGTGTAAATGTAAGTAGTTTTAAAACTGCAGTGTGGCTTGAAGCAAGATGACCTTCAACCCTGGCAGATACTAACTTAGCAAGTTTTAATGTTTATGCTTTTCACAAATGATTATCTGCTGGGTCAGGAAATTAGATATGTGAAATAATGAAATCTTCTGCTCTTTCCTGCTGGGATGATTTGGCCTTGTATATGTGTTACTGAGATAGCATGCAGCTGGTGGGAAAGTGTAACAGTGAACAAAGATGTGTATTAAAAGACTGAATCTGCTATTGTATTCAAACTGATATGAAACCTTGAAGAAGTAACTTTACCAAAAGACATTATGTCTGACCAGGTGGATAGCAAGGCCGTATTGTTACCAGAGGAAAACTTTTTTTTTTTAAATATACAACATCAGCAGTTTTATGAATAGAGGACTGTAAGCTAAAGTGATGTAGATGCCCTGTGACATATCACGTCAGTAAGGTGGGCACAGCTTGAATGTTAAACCTATATAAACTTGTGTGCTTCCTGTTTCATGTTAGACAAAATTCTGTACTTGTACGTTTTTTGCCTCCTGGTGTACACTAGTGAACTTTTGAATCTGAACCTCCTGTGTATTGAATTCTTAATTTTATTTAACTGTTTGGTCCTTCTTAGCTGGAATTCCCTCGGACAGCTGCAGATCAGAGTCTACCGGTGGTCGAATACTGCGCAGGAGAAGTTACCGAAACGGTTCTTCTTGGGTGAAAAGACCTCCGACTGAATTGTCGTTTAAAGAGGCTGGCCACTTTCTGATCTGTGGCCGAAGAGCGGATATTGGACGATTCAATACTGGGGGCTCAGGTAGGAAAAATTTGCCTTTTTTCTGTTTTAGATCAGGGACTAGGTTACAGTATATTGTTGTCAAGATTTGTTATGCAGATCAGGGACAAAAGGAAGTACTGTATATTTGGTCATAGATCAGGGTAACAGAATAAGGTAGGCAGTTATTCTAGATAAACTGTGAAAAGGAACTGATAACTTGATATTACGTGATAAAAAAAAAGGGTGACGTAACATTTTCTTTGCCATGGGAAATCAGTGCACTAAAACATCGCGAGATCCGCCCCTAACCGAAGACGGAAAATACATGCAATTACAAAGTTCTGATAACGTTAGGTATTATACGAAATGGGTTAACAAATATGAATTTGATGGTAAACTAGATAAAACTTCACTAGTTAAACTCCTTAAGCAGCTTAAATCTGATGCAGGAGGTCAAGCAAAAAAGCAACGCCAATTAGGCATTCCTCAGGCACACAGGTGGATTGAGGAAGCAAATCGTAGAGAACAAAAGCTTAAAAATTCAAAAACATTATTTTTAGACAAAGAAGATAATAACTTGGTAATAGCAACAGCTCCTCCTCCTCCTCCCTTGCCCCCTCCTTTACCCTTTTCAGGATATGAAGCGAGTGGACAGGCTGGTCCACCTTCGCGTTATCCTGAAGTTTCAGCAAGACTGCAACCATTTGTTAGAGATCCTATTGAAACTAGGTCCCGAACACGTAAAATACATATAGGGACTCAGAATCATATCAAATAGAGAGAAACCTACAGGATGAGAGTGAAGAAGAAATATGCCCACTTATAGAAGTTTCAAATCCTCAGGCAGGACAGGAAGGGCAAAACCCAACACTCTTAGTATATAGACCATGGACACCGGAGGATATCCGGAAAGCTACTGAGGGAATTCCCCATCCGAAAGTTAATTTTACGAAATTTTTAGAAGATTTACAAGGCATGAGGTTGAGTTACCACTTGAATGGGGAAGAAGTAGAAAAAGTAGTAAGACAAATTATAGGTCCAGATTGGCACATGATTTGTGGCACCTGGAATCCTCGTAATGCAGAGCTTAAAACACTCCCACATAGTGACGCAGAATTAGACAACAGAGTGAAAGGTCTAACAGACCGAGTCTCTGAGAAATGGAAACCTAGAGCAGACTGGACTTGTATTAATCAATGCATACAGCTGGAAAATGAGACAGTAGATGGATACTCTGCTAGATTATTGGAATGTTTTAATAATCATAGCGGTATGACAGTTCCTGAGAACCAAACAAATGATTCCCCGTATGAACAACAATTGAAAAATGCATTTTTGAAAGGTTGCATTGCACCTATTAGTAGCTTCATTATGAAGCATATGATAGACCATCGAACAGGGAGGCTACAAGCCTTACTTGAATACGCTAGACATGCTGAAAGACATTTTAATAGTAAAAAGAAAAAGAAGGCGCAAGTCTTCACTGCTGAAGATGGAACTGAAGTATTTGTGTTACAGTCAGGTAAAAAGGGCAAGAAGAATGCACAGGGAAACAAACAGTCTGACAAACGATCAGAAGATTTTGAAGAGAGGAAAAAGAGAGGTGAATGCTTCAAGTGCGGGAAAAAGGGACATCTAGCAAGGGATTGTAAGCAAAACAAAAAGGTAATAACAGAAGATAAGGGAGATGAGGACTGACTATGTGATAGTGAAGATACCTCATGCGAAAGTCAGAAATCATCAGGAAAAGTTAATAAACAAAAAACAAATGTAAATGTGATAGAAGGAATAGAGGAAGTGCAAGTAGATATGGAGGATGAAGAAAGTGAAATTTTGGACTTAGCATTATTGAGCTTAGAGCTCTTCTTAGCAGATACAAAACTGGAAGTTACACTTCTGGTGGAGGGAAGGGAAGTCAAATTCCTGTGTGACTCAGGAGCGTCACGAACTTTGATACACCCCTCCAAGTTACCAGAACATTCCGACTCACCTGATTATATACTAGTAAAAGCCACAAATGGACAGCTATACAGGGAACCACTTTCCCATGATATAGCAATAACTGACCCTGTTTCAGGTATGACCCAGAGAAGTAAAATTGTTGTTTCTGCAAAGTGTCCAGTAAACCTATTGGGCAGGGACCTTATGCAGATATTTGGCATAGCAGTAGTTCCAACTGTACAAGGTATGGAGGCACAGAGACAAATGGATAACTTTGAAGTGCGGTTTGAGGGTGAAACTTTTTACTGGTACAGCCAGGACCTAGTCACGACTGGTCCAGGGGCAGTAACTGAGGAACTGATGAACGTAGCCATCAGTAAAGCCCCCTCCCTCAACACTGATCGACAGCATTTGTTACACTGTACTCTATACTACTGTACTACACCAGGACCTGATAGAGAGTATGAGCAAGAATTGTTCAGAAATCGTGCAACTAGACTAGTATTGCATACTTTGTACTGGGATACTGAAGGGAACAGTGTAATTCCTTGCATTATATAGATCAAATCGATTACCACATGTCAGCTTGACAACGAACAAAAATGTAAAATGGGCAGACTTAGGAGAAAAAGTAACAAGATGGGAGAAACAGACTGATTTAGAACTATCAGAACAAGGGATACAGAAACAAAAACTGAATTGGTTGACACAGACATATCCAGCTGTACACTTGCAATCTAGCAAGGACAGCTGATTAGCATTTTTATTAGAAGAAGAAGAAAAGGCCTTATGTGAAATTCCGACAACTCTTTGGTCAACAGGCAAGTCAGATGTAGGATTTATTCGAACAGCAGGACCAGTTACAATTACCCCAAAGTCAGCTTTTAGACCACAGAAAAGACAATACCCTTTTGGAAAGGATGCAGAAATAGGAATTAAGCCTATAATAGCAGCATTACTCAAAGAAGGAGTACTGGTAGAATCTCCTGATTCACCATGTAATACACCCCTATTTCCTGTTAAGAAAGCAAACGGGGAATGGCGGATGGTACAAGATTTACAAGCTGTAAATAATGCAGTAATACCTAGAGCACCTATGGTGCCAGACCCACATACTTTGTTAAACGATTTAGAACTGCATCAGAAGTATTTCTCTGTGGTAGATATCAGTAACACTTTCTTTTCAATACCTATACATCCTGATAGTCAATATTGGTTTGCATTTACATTTCAGGGTAAAAGGTATACCTATACTCGACTACCACAGGGATATTGTGAGAGCCCAACAATATTTGCACAAGAAATGGCTAGCAACCTGGCAGGGTTTACCCCACCGGGAGGTAGTCAGATTCTACTTTATGTAGATGACATCTTGCTAGCAGCCCCCACCCAGCAACAATGCAGGGAGGATACTGTAGCGTTATTGAAATTTTTAGCAACACAAGGACACAAAGTAAACAAAAGTAAGTTACAACTTTGGAAAAAACAAGTTAGATATTTGGGATATGTAATATCCAATGAAGGTAGAATATTAGATGAGGAGAGAAAAACAGCAATCTTGCAAGCACCCAAACCAACAACCAAGAAGAAAATTATGTCTTTCTTGGATACAACTAATTTCTGTCGGAGCTGGGTACCAAATTATGCTTTGGAATCTGCTCCACTGACTGACTTGATATATAATACACCAATGGCAGCACAAGATATTTTACAGTGGACACCTGAAGCAGAAACAGCTTTCTGCAGGTTGAAGCAGTTGATAGCTTCTTCATTAGTTTTAGGACTTCCAAATTATCACATGTGGTTCTTTCAGACCGTAGATTGCAAGCAAGGATATATGACGTCAGTATTGACGCAACAACATGGGGATAAGCAACAATATGGGGATAAGCAATGCCCCATAGCCTATTATTCATCGCAGTTAGACCCAGTGGCATGATCTTTGCCTCACTGTGTACAAGCAGTAGTTGCAGCTGCAATGGCAGTACAGGCTTCAGCCTCAGTGGTGTTATTCCACCCTCTCACATTGAGAGTGCCTCATACAGTTGCGATAATTTTACTGCAAGAAAAAGTGGCATACCTTTCTCCTGCTAGACATCTTTCATGTATGACTATACTGCTGAGCCAACCTCATATGATAATTGAATGATGTACGACATTAAATCCATCAACATTACTTCCAACTCCTGCGGATGGCACACCACACAGCTGTCTGCAGGAAATTGAACAGTTAGCTTTACCTAGACAAGATCTCACAGATATGACCTTGCATAATGCCGAGGTGACATATTACGTGGACGGCTCATGCACAAGGGGTCCTACAGGAAAGAATCTGGTGGGGTATGCAGTAGTTACAGACACTGAAATTCTAGAAGCCCAATCCTTACCACATAACTTATCTGCACAAGCAGTAGAATTGATAGCTTTGACACGGGCATGTACTTTAGCAAAAAACAAGTGTGTAAACATATATACTGATAGTATGCTTTTTCTACAGTACATATATTTGCGCAACAATGGAAAAATAGAGGAATGATAACATCTAGTGGAAAACCTATTAATCATGCGCAATTTATTTTGGAATTATTAGAATCTATTCAGTTACCTGCCAAAGTAGCTATTTGTAAATGTGTAGCTCATACAAAACAACAGGATAAGATTTCGAAAGGCAATGCATGAGCTGATGCAGCTGCAAAGCAAGCAGCCTCAGACTCAGTAACTATACTTTTGAATGAGGAATTACAACACTCTGAGATTTTAGATTTAGACATGTTAAAAACAATGCAGATGCTTACTACAAAAGCAGAAAAACAAAAATGGGTAAAACGAGGTGCAATTCTTGAGAATGGACTGTACATTTCCAAGGAGAGAAAACCGATATTGCCGTCTAATTTATTTAGATATGCAGCTTTGTTGAGCCATGGGCAGTGCCATGTCTCAACAGGGGGGATGGTACAGTTAGTAAACCGAATATTCCAAACATATGGATACACAAACTACACAAAAATATTTTGTGCAGCTTGTCATACTTGTAACAACATCATGCACAAGGGGCATTTAAAACCAAGCAAGGAAGTTTTCCTATACCACCATATCCGTTCCATACTATTTGTATGGATTTCATAGAATTGAGTAAGTGTGAAGGGAAGAAATACTGTTTAGTTATTGTAGACATGTTTTCCAAATGGGTAGAAGCTTTTCCAACCAAAAACCCGGATGCAGCAACAGTGGCGAAAGCCCGGATAAAAGAAGTACTCCCTAGATTTGGCATTCCGGAAAGGATTTATAGTGACAACGACACACATTTCGTGAACCAGACAATTCAGCAACTTGGGAGATTTTTTGGTATCTCCTTAAAGAACCATTGTGCCTACCACCCACAGTCAGCAGGACTGGTGGAAAGGTACAATGGGACCCTTAAGAATAAACTAAGGAAGTTAGTTGAGGAGACCCAAAATAATTGGATACACTGTCTGCCTTTGGCACTGCTGAGTATGAGAACGGTTCCAAATGTGAAGGGTTTGCCTCCCTTTGAAATGATTTTTGGGAGAGCATATTATGTGCCTCAGTGGAAAGCTCTCATGCCTGCAGAGCAAGAGGCTGACAGTTCATTAGCTAGTTATATGAGGAAACTCTTAATAAATAAATCTGTTTTGCAGTTTAACTCTTTTTCAGATAAGGAACAGACCAGACCGGTAGAAGCAGTCTTGGCCCCCGGGATGTGGGTGTGGCTGAAAGTGATGAAAAGGAAGAATTGGGCGAGTCCAAAGTGGGAAGGACCATACCAGGTTCTGTTGGCAACGCCTACTGCAGTTAGAGTGGTCGAGAGGACGTCCTGGGTTCATTTGACACACTGCAAACCAGTAAAGAACTTTCAACTTGATAAAAACTTTGTGACTGATACACAACCAGACCAAGATGGCCAAAAACAAAGCGAATAGAAATTTAGATCAACCCCAGTGATGATGCATAATCATTTTGTTGAGTATACATTTATTGACTGTAATTGTGACAATTTTCCTCTTGTTGTGGTTTATCCTACACACAACCACACAAGTGAAAGTGGGAAGGCGTGAAGAAACGTCTATAGACTGGCATCCAAATTTTAACACATACCTAGCCATGAAGCGTGTATATGCAGAGACTATGAACATTTCAATTTGCTGGGTTTGTACAGCTATACCAACAGCATATGGAGAACTGATAATGTCCGCTGTCCCTTTGGGGATAAATGAGACTTGGGAGAATTTACTCTTTGATACAGGAACTGTGAGATCACAGGACAAAATAGCTTTATTTTTACCTGTCACACAAAAAGGAATTGTATGTTTTTACAAAGATGATACTCTCCAGGTGGGCTGGAGCAATTGTAATATAACCATATCTTACCGGTGTTATATTAAGAATAGTAATGGCAATACTTTTTGCAATACTAATTATGACTCATATTTGAAGTAATTGAAAACAACCATGAATGACATTCGCAAGAATCCCATTTTGTTTAAACCATTGTCAGTTATAGATCAGAAAATGTTTCATGCAGGGCTAATGCGTATTAGTACTAAAGTAGAAAACTGTTATTTTATTTGTGGGAAAAAGGCATATAAATGGTTACCTGAGAATTGGTCCGGCAGTTGTTTTTTGGGATATTTGTTTCCGGCAATAAGACATACTGCAGAATTACCTTTGGGTAAGATACGAAACGTGAGAGAAGCAGCCCGAAAACCCGAAGGTCCAGTTGAAAAACCTGTGAATCCAGTTGGAAAGATCGAAGCTGGCTGGAAAGATCACAATACCGTGAAAGACAAAAGTAAATTGACTCATATGGACTTGAGTGACAGTGTTATATCTTGGGCAGGAATATTCCCAGCCTATGGAGCAGTCAAATCGATCTGGGAGCTGAGGAAGTTGTCGAAACTTCTCAAAGTAATGAGTAATGCAACTTTTTCTGCCCTAGAACTGGTGACTGATGAACTGAATGCAATGAGAACTGTTGTGCTACAAAATCGAATGGCTCTTGACTTCGCCCTAGCGGTGAGAGGTGGTACGTGCGCACTTATCAAAGAAGAATGCTGTGCGTACATACCAGACAACAGGCATGAAATTAATAATCACCTAGAGGTAATTCAGCAAGTATCAGCCATGACTGAACCAGGCCCAAACCCACTGATGGACTTTTTCCAGAATCTATTTGGGGGGTGGGGTTCCATCCTAATGAATATTCTGATTGCCATTTGTGTGGGTATACTTCTAATAGGAGCATGTGTTTGCTGTGGAATTCCCTGCATGAAAAGATTAATCAAAGATTGTAATGATGTATCTGTTACTGAAACTTTGTATCAGGATATTGAGATTGAAAAATTGATCTCAGATGACATTTTTTCTGAAGTATAGATTGAATGACTCACCTAGCTGAAAATCCTAAGTGGAAGAAGTTGGGAGATGAAATGACACTATGCATACTTCAAAATAGAATGAAAAGTATTAATAGGGGGGGAAATGTTAGAAAAATGTGTATTTGAATATATGAGAAATGCTAGTTTAAAAGCAAAGTAGTATATAATGCATTTTATTCTATTAATCATATAACAGAAAGGATTACTTCATGTGTAAATGTAAGTAGTTTTGAAACTGCAGTGTGGCTTGAAGCAAGATGACCTTCAACCCTGGCAGATGCTAGCTTAGCAAGTTTTAATGTTTATGCTTTTCACAAATGATTATCTGCTGGGTCAGGAAATTAGATATGTGAAATAATGAAATCTTCTGCTCTTTCCTGCTGGGATGATTTGGCCTTGTATATGTGTTACTGAGATAACATGCAGCTGGTGGGAACGTGTAACAGTGAACAAAGATGTGTATTAAAAGACTGAATCTGCTATTGGATTCGAACTGATATGAAATCTTGAAGAAGTAACTTTACAGAAAGACATTATGTCTGACCAGGTGGATAGCAAGGCCGTATTGTTACCAGAGGAAAACTTTTTTTTAAAAAATATACAGCATCAGCAGTTTTATGAATAGAGGACTGTAAGCTAAAGTGATGCAGATGCCCTGTGACATATCATGTCAGTAAGGTGGGCACAGCTTGAATGTTAAACCTATATAAACTTGTGTGCTTCCTGTTTCATGTTAGACAAAATTCTGTACTTGTACGTTTTTTGCCTCCTGGTGTACACTAGTAAACTTTCGAATCTGAACCTCCTGTGTATTGAATTCTTAATTTTATTTAACAACGAAAAATATTTGAAGAGAAATACAGCCAAAGGCACCCAAATATGGAAAATTTCACAATACAAAAATAAAATCACAAAGTGGGAATATAGAACAGAAGACTAGTATAGTAGAAATTAAACAAGTATAAGCTGTAGTTATGGAAAACCTGTAAAGTGAAGGATTTAGTGTAGAAAGTCTAACACAGGTTATGTCACAGCGTGATGGAACAATGAGTCCCCAAAGTAAGAGAACCATGTGGAGCGGGAGAGATCTGAAGAAGAAATATAGACATGGAAAAGAAAAAGAGATTTAATATGATGCACTATTTATGCAAATGAGAAAGCAAAACTAACTAATTCAGAAAAGCAGCATAGAAGATATTTAAACAGAAATACAGGCAAAGGCATCCAGATATGGAAAAGTTTACAATATAAAAAAAGAAAACAAAGGGGAAAAGTAGAAAGGAAGAATGGAGAAGTTAAAGAAAGTGAAGTTATGGATTATCTGTGAAGTAAAGGATTTAGTGTAAAAAATCCAATTTGATTTACATCACAGCATTATAGAAAAATGAGTCCCCAAACTAAGGAGAAACCTATGGAATGGGAAACATCTGATCACTTGCCATATGAAGATTCTTTCGCGCCTTCAGTAGGAAACCAGTACAAAAGTTTAGTTGGATTTACACAGCAATGGAAGGAGCAGAAAAAAGTAACAACTCTGACACAGTCAATGTTGTGGAGTGACAGGCCAGTGAGTTCATATATGAAAGAGCAATGGATGATACATAAAAAACATGAATAAGTCACAGGAAGATGATTTGGAACTTTCTGTAGAATGCCTGCAGGAAACCGAGAACAAAATATATGTCCTTAGTTTAGAAAAACATTATCTAAGGGAAGAGTTACTTGATTTAATAGAGATGGATAGAAATATTAAGATAATTGAAAGAAATAGATTACAGAAAGTCAATAAGACCCAAAATGTTAGAAGTCTGATAAAACAAATGAACAGTGTAATCAAGACTGTTCACAGAAATTCATGTGGTATAGCAGAAGTAAATAAGATATATTAATGTGCAGCAAAATTAATAACAAAGTCTTACCACAAAAATAAGGGAAAGGAAGGGAAGAAATCAAATGTCATCATAGAAGTACTGAAGAGAGGAAACTATAACTTGATTAAGACAAGAAGTGCCACTGTTAGAAGACTATAGATGAGGGAACAACAAAAATACTTACACAGGCATGGTAAAAGCAATGGGCAGTAGCAGAACAGACCAGGATCTATTGTACATTTTTGCAAATAATAAACTAAACATAACAGCACAGGCAGAAAAACTTAGAAGATATGCTGATAAATATAAAGAAAAAGTACAAAATAAGCAGTTCATTGATGTCCCAAAAACATTTTATAGAGAATAAGGAAACAAAGCAAAACTAACAGAAATACCACCAAAAAGCAGGAGAAATAGACACATTTTGGAGAAATATCTATGAATACCATGTGGAATACAGCAAAGATACAGAATGGATAGAAGAAGTAATAAAATAATAATAAGTTCAAATATACAGGTTATGAAATGGGATGAAGTAATGGTCAGAAAAATTAAACAAAATTAACAAAAGTTCCTATTTAGAAAACCCCAGACCCAGATGCAGTACCTAACTTCTGGCTAAAGTATTAGTATCTTTACATGGTAATTTAGCCTGGAGTAAGAACTACTTATATGCATACTCTGAACAGCCACTAACCTGGTTAACAACAAAAAAAATGATACTCTTCCTTAAGTGTGTACCTGCAAGCTATCCTAAAAACTATAGCCCAATAATTTGCCTTCCAATGATGTATAAACTATATACTGTAATTGATGCCAATAAAGTTTATAGTCATTTAGGTAAAAAAACTCAATCATGGCAATAGAACAAAGGTGTAATAAAAGAAAGTCATATGGAACAGAGGATCATTTGTTGTTAAATAAAGTCATAATGGGGAATTTTATAAAGGGGAAGAATCTAAGTATGTCATGGAGAGACTACGAAAAAGCATTTGACGGCATCCCACATTCATGGATAAAGGAATGCTTACAGATGTATAAGATACACCTTATATTGGTCAATTACATTACAGCAGTTATGAAACAGTGGCAAACTACCCTTCAGCTAACCATGATAAAGGACAAATTATTATCCCAGGGATAAAAATTCAAAGGGGGATATTCCAGGTTGATTCATCACTGCTGCTCTTTTGTCTTGCCCTTAACCATTAAGATGTCTACTTAACAGATTAGGTCATGGTTACAGTTTGGCTCCCAAGAAACAGCAAAGTGTAAAGACTTCTCATATTCCTTTTGTGGATGATTAGAAACTGTATAGTTTGTCAGCTGAGGAACTGAAAGCACAACTGCAAGTGATCAAAACTTTCTCAGATGATGTAAGAATGTCATTTGGTCTTGATAAATGTGCATAAGCAACTTTTAAAGAAGGAAAGCTGCAGCACCAATAAAATATCAGTCTGGGACAGGAATGTGATATAAAGGAACTTGAGAAGAAGGGAGTGTATAAATAGTTGGGATTTGTTAAAGGATAGACAATAAAACATAAACAAATGTGAACAAAACTTAGTAAAGAATATTTTAGAAATTTAAAATTAATACTGAAAGTAGCCCTGACATTTAGGAACAAAGTTCAATCTTTAAATCAATTTGCTCTTCCTTATCTAATGTACAGTTTTGGGGTAACTGACTGGCCCCAAAATTTATTGGATCAGTTGGACAGAAGAACAACAAAAATGCTTTTTGCTTATCGAATGATTTATAAAAATCAGTTTATATCAAGATTATATATTTCCCTATTCTAAAGGAGGTATGGACCTCCTCGAAACTTGAATTCATCTAATCTGCAATCGTATGACTGCATACATATCTGCTGACCTTACAAGTTCTAACTATATTCAAAGTTTTAAAACATGAGGAGAATAATTCTGAGATGACTTCCCTGCTTAGTTAGCAGAAGCATAACAGTTTCAAGTGAGAATGGAAATCAAACCAGAAGTAGATAAAAATCAGGCAAATTATGAATGTGCAAAAACAAAAAAAAAAACAAAAGAAAGAATATAAGGTGAAGTATCAGATGAGATGGTAAGGAATGTGGGAAAGGCATAAATACAGCTGCAAGTACAGAAAACTCATGGAACGACCTCATGTTGTTCAGGATCTGACAGAGGAATGGTTAAGGAGAGGTAAATTTAAACCAAAAGATGGAAGAGTAATATTGGTGAACCAGAATAGTGGACTACATGCATATTGGTTTACAAAGTCTGTTGAACATGTGGGAAAAACAGACAAATGCAGATTTTATAGAACAGAATTGGAAACAATCGCACATCTTGTTGCTGGGTGTGATACACTAATGGCAGCGGGCCTGCATAATGAAGGGCATAATAACATAGCAAAACTGTTGCTCTGGGGATTATACAAACATTATAATATTGAAGCAGCTTAGAAACATTGGAAACATGAGCAACAGAGTATTATACAAAATGATGATGTTTATATCACATGAGATCACTCATTATCAACAGTTCAAAAATAGATGTGAGCAAACCAGATATAGTAGTCCATAAAAAGAAGATAAAAGTAGCATTGATCATTGAAATTCCTGCACCCACTGATTACAGTTTCTTAACACACAGAGAGACACAAAGTCATAAAATACTAGGATTTGCAGGCAGAAATTAGGGCAATGTGGAAGAAGGATACCCAGGCATTTCCAATAGCAGTAGGACCAATGGGTCTCCTAAAAAAGAATTTATAGTGATATTAGATATGCTACCCATATGTGTACCTTCCTATGAATTACAGAAGGAGCTAATTATCGGTGCATTGTGGGTTCTGTGAAGAGCACTTTTGGCTAAGATCAAAGACTGAAACAATACTAATTTCATGAACTTTAATCATGCTTTGACTTAGGAATGGGCTCCATTCCCACCACAGTATTAGAAACCCAAAGGCTTAGTGAAATTAAACAGACCCCAGGATTCAATAAACTCTCTGTAGACTCAGCGCAAAGCCTACATGAAATGTACATGTTTGCATGATGGTGCATGACAAGCAGCAGTACGCAATGCATATTATAATTTACAGCACTTAGTTTCATGGGTTTGTGCGGAATGCCTTAATGACCACCAAGACTTCACAAATAGCTGTGCATCTGTTAGTGAAACATTACCACAAAGGGGACGTTTAACCAGAAATAGGGACATATTTGCCATAGATGTCATATAGAAATATGGAGAATAAAACTCAACATACCTGTCATCCTCTTTGAGTAAGATATGTGGATAAAAGCATACATAATGGGGAGACAAAGGCCCAAAACTTCCAGACTTAGAAAATTGATAGAATGATAGGTTATACATTAGCATGAACTTTCTGAAAAGCATGAAGTTTGAAACTCGGATGTCAGTCATCAGTTGCTGATTTCACTCCACAATGACATGCCAATGATTTGCCAGAAAACAAAAATGTTATGAGAAAAAGATAACAGATACGTGACAAACCTGGACATTCTGCACAAATCAGGAGAGTTGAGAGCTATGCAATCAAATGTATGTAATATTGAGTCATGTCAGTCCAGAGATCATCCCAGTGATATGGCAGAAAGCCACAAATATATGGACATCCTGGGAATATCTGAACAGCTGAGATGTATGAATGCAAAGTATATGGTCCAAACACAGGAAAGTGCAACTACAGTGCAGGTATTGCGATATTCCATTCCTGGCATTTTGTACTGAAGCTGCACCAAAGATCTATGACAGGACATGGACTGCCATGTAAAATGATGACTCAAAGGAAGTGTGTGTATTGAATAGGGACACACAGATTAATTATAGGAATGAACACAGAGAAAGATGACAGGTGAAACTCCCTTGCTTAAAACAGATGAGGACATGCCAATGGAAGATGGCTGTAGCAGAAACACCAATCACACATCTATATGGTACAGTGCAGACTGTACATTAAAATGTGTTGTCTGTGACTGTCGCACAAGCTGACATAATGGGAAGGATGTCTGTGTAAGAAAACATCCTTACATGAATAATGCAGAGGACATCTACCAGAGATAATACATTTACTTGGGGTAGGGTGCATATTGTAAAGCTGTGCAAACTGATATGCCTGAATATGAGTGCACTCTCAGTAGAGGTCTCCAGCAAGGTGGTCACACATAAAGAATCATGGAAAACATTATAAGAACCAACCACAAACATTATAAGAACCAACCACAATCAAGGACAATATCAGAATAATACCACCACTAATCCCATGCCGCTGACATGATATATGTGATGTAGAGTGATAAGAGATGAGTCTACACGCACACACACACACACACACACACACACACACACACACACACACACACACACACACACACACACACACACACACACACACACACACACACACACACAAGCAACTGTTATGATACATTCACATTCTATGAGGGTAACTGTGCACACTGACACTGTAACATCTGCTGGAGGTGTTAGATGGGACACTGCCATACCTGTATGTGACAGTATGAACAATACAAGGTAGTTGCCTTGTGTGCATGGCATGAATATATATATATATATATATGTATATATATATATATATATATATATATATATATATATATATATATATATATATATATATATAGCACGATCTACACTGTCACGGAAGAGATACATGCCATTAATGTTGTCAAACACCTATGTATGTAATGTGTGCATAAGCAGAACAGGTAGCATACATGCATTTGGTGTAACAACTTAGTTGGTGTTCCACAACATCAGACAGTCATGTATATTCTACAGAATGAATACCTAGTTATGACCAATAAGCTCTGTGATAGCACACTGTGACAAAGGTGGCACATTTCAGTTACACATCAGTGGAAGATATATAGGGAGATACATGAAGAAGGGTACATTGTACACAGTTATTGGTGTAATGAAGGCTAGGAACCATGAAGTTATTATGGCCTCTGATTTGCATGTCCTTCACATACCCAGTAGTTGTGTTAAATTCATAGGTTCATAGGTAGGTACTAGGCTATCGGCCCTGGGGCCTATACAAGCCCAGCCAAAAAGGTACCCTGGCTTTTGCCACCCAAGAAAATTCAGGGGAGTAGTCAACACTGTGACCACATGCTGGTTGATGTAAGATTTGCTCTCTACCCCAGGACACAGGTCACATACTGATTATAGTGTGTGATGTCCACATTATACTTGGGTGGTGTGTCTGTTTCCTGATTCATCAAATCCCTCCATGTTTCTTGTCAATGCAGGTGTTGCCATGGCTGTGGCAGCAGTTTTTGGTATTTGATGATACTGTCTGTGTTATACTAATATCACAACTGGAGTCAATGATTGCCCACAAGCTCTGGTCCTTCAGACAGCTGTTTGGACACAGTATGTGTATGTCATCTGTGATGCCCATCACTTAACTAATGGACAGAACAGGGTCTAGCAGACACCCCTGATGTACCAACCTGATCACTGGACCTGAGATATAAGTCATGTCACATATTTCAACATAGTGAGGTGCCATGTATGTCATACACTAGTCTACCATTTGCCATGTTGTCATGGCTGTGGCAGCAGTTTTGGTATTTGTTGATACTGTCTGTACTATACTAATATCACAGTTGGAGTCAATGATTGCTCACAAGCTCTGGTCCTTCACTCAACAGTTTGGACACAGTATGTGTATGCCATCTGTGATGTCCATCACTTAACTAATGGGCAGGAAAGGGTCTAGCAGACACCTCTGATGTACCAACCTGATCACTGGACTTGAGATATAAGTCACATCACATATTTCAACATAGTGAAATGTCATGTATGTCATACACTGGTCTACCCATTTGGTGCTATAGCTGTTTATGACCAAATATGACATTGATGATTGAATACCTCGGTGTGAATTTGTGTCAAATGCCTTGACCTAGTCAAAATCCACAGGATGATACTGTTGTCATCATGCATGCCCTCGATGACCTCTTTGAGGACATCTGTCAGATGTAACAGACTTGATGCAGCATTAACAACTCACACAGGTCTGTTGCACACACCTGGAGTAATAAAAGTGCACATGGAGAGGAGGTCCATGATGACATGTTGATCTACCTCATAGTCAGGGAGAGTCAAGAGATCTCTATACATGCATGCATCAGGTGCTGTCCCCCCAACTCAGGTGGATGCATGTTGATGTACACCCTTGTATGGGAACACAGACCATGTGGATGGCATGTTGAACTGTGTATTCAACCATATCAGAAAGATGTATGCGCTGAGTCACACCATCGGCAACCTGTGATGTTGTCAGAGCCCATGGATTCTGTGTGATAGACCTGGATGAGGGTAACACAGTGCATACAGCCTATCATGATCTATCTTAGGGTTTTTGACACAATCCCCCATGCAGGTACCATTGAGAAAACCTCCAAGCTGGGGATTAACCTTTAAATCAGTTGATGGGTAACTGATTAGCTTAGTGGCAGAACATGTCATGTGAAAGTTGGTGAATCAACCTGTACCAGTAGAGCTGTCCCCATTGACAAACTCCAGGGATCTGTGCTTGGCCATTTACTGTTTGAACTCTATTTCTTGAGACTCCAGGCTAAAGTATATGGCCTTTGGTTTACCAGGTTTTCTGATTCTTGCATATAATGTGCAATCATTGAGTCCACTGATGGTGATAACATAGTACAGGAGGAGGTAACACACATAACTGAATGGTGACAATGGCATACAATCTTCAAATAAAGGCAGAAATCTGTGTTTGCAATATTGTCGATCTGAAAAGTAGAATTCCATATTAATCACAACACTGACAACAGTCCTCCTATGCAGAAACCCAGTGATGCAAGAACACATGTATATAGCAATTTGAACTTTGACCACCAAGTGTTGACACTGGTATTGAAAGTCTATGTTGTGTACATTATAATTCAGGCCATCGTACTGAGATCTTAGAACTGCATGATAGCACTGTAGTCAAACCTCATCACAGCATTAACAGAGTATAATGCTCTCTTTTTCATGTACCTCACCAGACACATGTAGCAGCTGGAGAGACCAAAGGGCTTTGTCAGCAAAGTAACACAGGACCTACAAACCATGACATGATGTATGTGGACAGAATAAAAGCCATGTCACTGTAATATTTATTGTACAGAATGAGGTGACCATGCCCTGGTGGGAGTACTGCATATACAAAAATTTGATATAGCTGATGACATCACCAGTGTCTATTGAGGAGAATGTCCCACATGCTGGTATAAAATGTTCTCTGTAATGTCAAGCAACAGCTCACACACACACACACACACACACACACACACACACACACACACACACACACAGACACACACAGACACACACACACACACACACACACACACACACACACACAGCTGACTGCAGTGAGAAAAGAAACCCTACCTAAGTACACAGACTACAGAACACAGTACTTTATTCAAATTCCATGGCACAAATCTGACTTTTACAAGGCTGTAGGCCAACTTATAGTAGATGACATCAGCAGTGCCTTTTGGAGAGAAAAAGTTGGGAGGCCTTAATGATATGGATGTGTAGGCATGTACAAGCATCAAAATACTGTTAATTCATGTGATTGGAGCAGTAACTGTAGGATACACAATTCTGCTCTTCTGGCTAGACAGAGAGAGACACACACATGCCCATTTGACTACAGTAAGAATAGAACCCCCTATTCAAGTACATAGGCTACAGAACAGTACATTACTCAAGCAGCATGGCACACGTCTGACTTTTGCATTTACAAGACTGCAGGTGAACTTATAGTAGATGACATCAGCAGGCCATGTGGGATGCAAAATGTTGGCAGACCTGCATAGGCTAATAGCTTCATAGGAGGTTACTAACCCAATGGCCCTAAAGTATTTATATGTTTAGCTGTGTAAAAACACAAGTGCTCTTACTGAGCATAGTTAGATGGTCAGTGTTAGCAGAGGGATTTTGTGAGCAGCACCAGGTGGCCCTGTCCTTGAGGGTCATAAGTGCCACCCCAGAGTTGACTTTACAATCACCCAAACACTAGTCAAGGTTGCCCTTGAACAGGGTCATTGGGGACCACTGATTCACATGCAGTGAGAGCCTATCAAAGAGGAGTGTGAGTTGTTGGGGAATATATCTGTCTCTCTAGTATGTTCTGTTTATGTCACAGGCTAGACTGAAAACCCTGGTCCAAGTAATTCTTGTCACATTTGATTTGCCCTGGAGTCTTCCAGGCACAAAATCGCTGCAGGTGTCTGATGAGGTACAGACAGAAGGGAGCATTGTACTCAGTTACTGGCCTGATAAGGGTAAAGTACACCAGAGGTATGACCACCCTGGTCTAGGATGTGATCTCCGTATGTATGATATGTGCAATGCAGAACGTGTGTGTCACCACTATGGACACATAGTGATGAAAGTGTAGATTGCTATCAACATGTGTTCCCAAATCTCACAGCACTGTGTTTGAGATTAGAGGGGTACTATATATATATCACAATTAGCAGGGATATATACTTCATTGCCAAAGGGAGCAATGAACCATTATATGCTTTAAGGTTCAGTCTGTGAGTCTGGCATCAATCATTTCTGTGTGGCAGCCCCCTCCATAATATGTTACCATCACAGGGGGACTCTATTAGTGCATCCAGTTACCAGTCATCTGCCAACTTGGCAAACCACAGGGCATCTACCATTGCCTGAAATTCAGGGAAGTAGTTTGCAAACAGTTGAGGGTCCAGCACAGATCCTTGTGGTATTCTAATGGTAATTGGCTACTGGTGGAGGTGCAGTCCCCAAAACTGAGAGTGTGTGTTATGTCAGTGAGCCAGTTGGCTATCCCTGTACTACTGTATGCTTTTTTAATTCCCACATGGGAGATCTTCACTATGACACATGAATGGTGGGTTGTGTCAAAGGCCTTGGATAAATCAACATAGGTGGTATGCCCTGTTATACCTCATTCAGGTCGGCAGGGTCAGTATCCAAGAAGTCCACAAGGATCAGTGAGCAAGATCTACCCTTGACACAAACAACATTGGTAGGGTCAAGTGTGTTGAAGGTCACCTATGTCCCTGTGGATATAGTCCATGCTGATTCCTTCCCTAACCTTGCAGACACGTATTTTAGCCATATGGTGCAATAGTTGTAGTTCTGCATGTTACCAGATTGATGTGCATTGCATTGCACACAATGTTTGACATTACATTTTATACTGCGGTTGATATATGTGTTGAAACAGTACTGAGACACCAGGGTTGTAGAGCTTGGGGGTTGCAGAGGGATGTATTATAAATATGTGACATATTGTTAGATAGTGCCTTTAGTTTGTAATGTTTACACATGTAATTTCATATCATACACAGAGAATGGACAGTAAACTGTAGTAATACAGCAAAATATGTAGATTTCCTTTGCACATTGAGCAGCAGGTTTGTGTGATGGTTAGCAAAGTGTATATACAATCAAGATACACATGTTTGTGAATAAGCAGTCCACAAATGCAAGCTGCATTGCTAAAGTCTGGCAGTCAGTATTGAGTCTATGAAATACACTTGATGCTTAGTTGACTCTGTGGCAGCATGTGTTAATGCATTGATACAATCTTTGCTGGGGCCAGATGGTACTGGGTTTGAATACAGCTCTATTTAATACATTGCTGCTGCATCCAGTACTTTCAAATACATTGCCATCATTCCCCGTTGCTGCACATTGGTGTCCAGTGCGCACCTTTATGAAAAAATGCCTTAAAGAATTGAAATGGCTAGATAGGACAGGGGTGAAATGGGGAGAACATAGGGGGAAGAACAAAGGGAAAGCAGGGCAGGAACGTGAAGAAGGGAGATAGGGCAGAACCACAGCTATCCATTTCTTTAACAGTATAAACTGAACTTATGTGGAAAATATTAACTGAAATTGGACTGTCACCTCCAGGGAAAGGGATGACCACAATACAATCATGTTGTATAGCCAACTGGACCAAATCAAGTGTGTCAGGAAGACACATGTGAGAAATGGAGAGTTATGTATGGGACAATTATTTATTTATTTTTTTTGTAGAGAAAGAGGAAGGGATGTAGGAATGTCTGGGTGAGGTAAGTTGGGTAGATGAGGAAGGAATTGCTTACAGACAAGACAAACAAGAAAACAGACAGAGACCATGATGGACACAATAAGTTGGGGGACACCATGATTGCAATGAGGGTGATGACATCCCAAACTCATGGTCATCAAGCTGGGTGACAGAATTGAGTCTTCAACCATGGACAGTCATCACTGTCACCTCACCCTGCTGCTGGATGGAGGCCTTGATGTCTCCTTCTCCTCTTCCTGGTACATTGCAAAATGAGGGAGAGCAGCTTCTCCAGCTGGCATAGGCATGCCCCAACAGTGTGGTGTACAATCTCACAATTCCTAGCAATTTAGCGCAGATGATAAAATCACCATCTTCGCCACTGCTCCTGTAGGGTACCACTGGACCAGCGTCTGAGGCAGGACTACCTAAGTGGGAAAGTAGTGCAAGGACAGCAGAGGTGCTAATACCAGGTTGGCTGCCAAATGTGCTGGGCAACTGGGTTAGAGCCAGTGGGGGGAAGCGGTAGGGGGATCCCATGGGGCAGGCCAACCCTGCTGTGCTGTAGAGCATTTAGTGATGTGGCCAACATGGGCACATTTTGGTGACACATAATAATAATAAAAAAAAAATACAAAAATAAAATAAAAAAGAGAAATAAGTGTTGTGTGAGAGAAAAAAAGAGATAAGATTAGTAGCTTCATATGTGACATACAATGCATTGATACTTTAACTTTAAGACTACCAACTCGTAACAGATAACTTTTACTTTTAAGGCTATCAGCTCCTAACAGACACACATTATACTAGAATGCACTAAGTACTCCTTGACATGTGCATATATTGCACATATGCGTGTTCTAATTTTACAGATTAGTTTACAACAGGGCATTTGTGCCACTTGTATAGAGGTTTGAATAATTTAGATATAATTAAAGAATTAACAGTATTGTATTGTTGGGAAGTGTAGTATTTGAACCTACAACCTCTGACAAAAGTCTAATATCGGACACTTGGTTTGTGCTATAGACTAATTCACGCATACTTGCTTTTACAGTTGGGATATGCATGGTCAATTTAATATAACTCTATAAAATACCAAAAAAGCTGCCTTTAACTTTTAATGCTACAATAACATTACTCTTCTGCTGCATATATACCACATGATTCCCTCATCCTTGCCAATCTAGCCCCATCTGTTCAGACATTTACCTCATGATCACAGGCATCTGTGGAAAAACAGAACAGAACTGAATACCATTGTGAATACCAGTCTTGCCTATATTTAGCTTTTAGGTCTTACAAGTACTCTCTGTAGTTGATACCTACACAGGTGTGTGATGTGTGCAGTCCTAAATTCCAAAAACAATGGTCAAGGGTATCCCTCTTCCTACTCCCGTAGGTCATTGTAGTGATGACTACATTGATCAACAGTGCAAGGGATATCGTTGGCACTGGTTACAGCCCAGGCTAAACTATCCCAAGCTTCCTACTTAAACTGGGAACCAGAAAAGTCTAACTGCAGAAGCTTGGCACTGTGGGTCTTAACTAGTTGTTCAATAAAAATCTTAGACTTCTGGATGCCCCATTTCTGTGCCTAAACCTGACACCTTCCCCACACATGCGTGCCATGTCTGCCATGGATCTAGAGCAATAGAAAATGATGCTTTCCCACCAATTCTGGTTATTGTGTTTACTGGGAGTGCGCACTGTTTAAAAATGTTGTGTAACTGCTTACCATCACACAGACATGGTGCTCAGCAGTGCACATCACCAACCATCACATCTGCACAATGGTAAGCGGACTGCAACAGTGGCAAACAGTGAGGCATTACATAATTGCAGTTGCAGTTTTGAAGACCATGCCAGTCTAGATAGCAGAAATATACTTACAGGAATATAGTACACAGTATACCAACAGCCATGCATGTAATAATAAATGTGATATTACATAAATATATACATAAATAACTGACACAATACTAGTATCTCAGCTATTGTACATATAATTAAGATCATATCCACTATGTCAAGTGTCATAAGTGAGAGTGACTATAATAGGAAGTGGAACAACAGTAAATGTGCATGGAATATCCTGTTTTTGAACCCACAACCATGTGTATGGCAGTCCTACACTTACACCTGTTGCCACAAAAATGTTGAGAAAACAATTGTTTATTTTGCAGTTCATTGCTATAAACTGCAATGTCACAACATTAAAACAATGATTGCACACACTGCACTAGAACCCAGGACCTTCTGTACTCCAGCCTCACACTTAATGCCTACTGCCACAGGGCTAATCACATGATGCTTCTATTTAACTAATCATTCTTAAGGGCTAGCTGTTAACCACTGCACAATGTCACTTAGCAAGTTTCCACGATGCCCAATAGCATTAATTGAATGCATCAGGTTTCCATTTTTGGCTGTCTGGGTCCTGTCTGGCCAGTTGTCCAGCTTATGCAGTGCCTCACTTCATGCAAATGAGATAAGCACAGCCAAACCTGACAATTATATTTTTCTGGTTCCAGTGTTTGCACTAAGCAGTGCATCATGCAAACTATGCCCCCCCCAAAAAAAAAACAAAGGGAGAAGTAGTTAAAATGAGGAAAAGCAATATATGACATACACATTACAAAATAAGATACATGACTAGGAGTGAGATAATTCTCCATAGGTTGGATTTAAACTCTCACTCCAATGAACCTTCAGAACACAGGCTGGGTGTCTTATCCCTCTTTGTCAGACAAACAGCTTTTCAGCACAGAACAGAACTCATTCTGCACACAACCAACTGCAACAGCATCTACAGTGATATCAAACCATATCAGTGTTATTTGTACATTTACTAGATGTTCGTCATGTTTCACTGTTGTAGTCATCACCTGTGGGTTATCCTTGCTGTGGTAGCCCTCAGCCAGCCTGAATACCAGAATCAGTGTTTTTCTGCATCTACTGCTGTTGCTTGTTGACTGATGTCAGGTCATCAGTGCTACATAGGAAGGCAGCCGATGCCATTACATCAGTCTTTTTTGCTGTGGAGCCCATAGCAGAAGCAGTTCAGAAGTGTGCCGGTCAGTCACTACCAGAGCACAAATTACAGCTAAAAATGTCTAAAGCTAAGTACCCCATTGGGGATCCTTTTTTCTTGCACTAACCGATGTCCGAAAAAGTTAACAATTGTCTCACCTGTGGAAAGCAGATCCCACACCGAGACGTCCTTTCATACTGCATCACTTGTTTAGGCCCAGACCACGATGTCCCACATTGCCAGTTCTGTGCCCTCTTTAACGTGAGCTCTTATTGTAGACAGGTATTTTCATCTTCCATCTTCACATTCTGAAATGGTATCCATCAGCCAACAATCTGTAGGCATTCTGAAAAAACGTAGACATAAAGATAGATACAGACGACATAAGGCTAAGCCTTCTGATGATGCTACCACTAAGCAGGTCATGAGTTCTCTGGAATTCAGTGAGGTGATTTTGCAGGCCCTGATGCCTGACACAATATCTATGCAGGCCTCTACCGAGACCCTTTCAGCATCCGGTATGCCACAGAAATCTTCTTCATCTCCTGAGCCTTTGGTTGTCTCTGCCTCGATTGGGTCTGGAGCAGCGATGCAGGCACTGGCTTCTGAGGAGGCCTTTCGCACTACCAATTCTAGACAAAAAACAACATCTTCTCATTTGACTACCATTTCTCTCAGATCAATGGATACCCTGGCCTAGAAGCCAGGCTACTCCTAGAAAATCTACCTCTAGCCAGCATCTTACTCCTGCTCCATATGTCTATATTAAAACGATGAAAGTTCAGAAAGAACTCAAAATCGCACAACCCCTGCTAAATATATATTCCCACTCCGAGATCGCACTACAGTGAGGAAAGGGTAAATATTCCAATCTTCACAGTACTGCAATCAAAAAATAACATTGAGTTCCTGAATTTCTGCTTATGTGAGCATTCAAAATTCTGAACTTTTGTCATTTTAATATACACCCTGCTCCACCACCCAAGCCCAAATGCTTAAGATGGTGGAGGATCTTATTTCCCTTATCAGGGGTAGTCAGGCCACAACTTTGAAAAAGAAAAGACACCCTTCTCCTGAACTAATGACAGAGCAGGATTCTGAGGAATCTGTTTATTCAGATTTTGAAGAGGAACAACAACCTCTGACTGCTTATGAGGATTCTGATGCAGAGGAATCAATTCCTTTTGTCTCCCCACCAGAAGACCTTTCTTTTGGGGAAACCCTTCACACCCTCAGGGCACATTTCCACTGGAAATCTCAGGACTTCCCTCAGTCTAAGAAAAGACTAAGAGAGTTTCTAGACCTACCCCAGCACAGACCCCTGGCCATCCACCCTATCTTAGAAGTGGTAGAGGATGTTTTCCATGAATTCAGCTTAGCCCCTGATGCCCTCTCACCTGCTCCCACTAAACCTGACAGGTATTACACAGTACCAGATTCTCACAAATGCCTGTACAGAAATCCTGTTGCAGACCTGGAGGTCATTACATAGGGACCAAAAGAAGCTAAGGCTAATTCTGCTAAAAATCCTATTCCTTTTGACAAGGATTCCGGTGCTCTGGACAGATGGGGTAAAAAGTATAAACCTCTGCAACCTTAGCTATCAGAGCACTCAACTGTCAGTTCCATATGTTAAAATATCAACAACACACTTTGGAAATATTAAAGCAAAAGATGTCTACCTTTCCTGACTGTGCCAATTCGAAAGAGTTAGCAGATTTACTGCACTCTACTTGCCAAGTGGCCAAGCACTCATTACACTGTGGATATGATGCCCTAGAAGCCTCAAGCAGGGCAGCAGTGTCAGGATCTGTTATTAGGAGACATGCATGGCTGAAGGAACAACCTCTCCCTGATTATGTCAAGTCTAAATTAATTGATGCACTCTTAGATAAGGACCGCTTGTTTGGACTAAAAGCAGAAGAGGTGCTTAAAAAGATGTTAGACAAAGCAAAATCTATGCAAACATTAAAAGATTTCTTACAGGTTCAACCTCCTAGGTCCAGCAGGAATTTCCCTGTAAACAATGGTCCTTTCCCGCACCTAGCAGACATGGGGCAAGGTAAGCCCAGCAGGGCAGACCACCCAGGCCCCTATCCCAGGAACAGCAGAGAACCAAACAGTAGACCATGTCTGCCTCAAAGGCAGGGAGATCTAAGCCATCCTTCTATGGCAAAAACTCTCAATGACTCCCTCTCCCCCTCTGCCCTCTTTTCACTCACCAAAGCTAAGAGGAAGGCTCTCCCTCTGCAAAGAAAATTCAAGTTCCTCTGGCCAGGCTTCACATGAGAAAACTTCAGTAGTTTCTAAAGAACCTTTGCTGTCAGCACACTCAGCCTCTGGTGATCACTCCCTCTGATCCCCTGTATAAGGACCAAGTTTCTCTGGTGGGCAGGGGCCTGTACCAAGAACAAGGGTCTTCCCTTCATCCTCCGCCCTACTGGGCAGACCATCACCACCAATGCCTCAGACATTGCTTGGGGCACTCACCTAGCAGGCAGGTGCACCCAAGGTTTTTGGGATGTCCAGCACCTTCCCTTACACATCAACCAGAAGGAAATTATGGCAGTACAAAAGGCTCTGACATCCTTCAAACCCCATCTCAGGCCAGGGGTTCTCCTTATCAAAACAGACAACACCACAGTAATGTGGTACATCAACAAACATGGAGTGACCCAATCTTACCCTCTCTGCAGGCTAACCATGAACCTCTGGCTGATAGCCTCCTCCATGGGATTACACCTAGCAGCCCAATACCTACCAGGGATCAACACCTTGGAAGACCACTTAAGCAGAAACTTATTGGACCCCCCACGAATGGCAGCTTCCACAGAAATATATTTTTGCAAGTCACTCAGGAGTGGGGAACTCCTGAGGCAGTTCTCTTTGCTTCGCACTTCAACCACCAGCTAAGAAAATTCTGTACCAGAGAGTAGCACCACCTAGCCTGGAAGGTGGATGCCTTGAACTTCCCCCGGAACTCCCTCTTTGTGTACGCATTCCCTCCACCACCTCTTATTCCCAGGGTACTGATCATGATAAGGGAGGAGAGACCAAAGACCAGCCTCATTGCTCAAGACTGGCCAAGAAAGCATTGGTACCCCTTGCTGGGTAGCCTGATATCACAGTCTCCCAGACAGCTTCCCATGATCTCAGACCTCTTGACTTGGGGGGGATGCTCAAACTGTCAGCATGGCTAATAATCTAAAATAAAAAGGGGCCCCTGTTAAGCAAACAGGTCCTTGACATTATCACAGAGGCCAGAAGGCCCAGCACCAGAAAATTTTACACATAGAAATGGAAAGGATTCTGCTCATGAATCCAGTCCAGAGGGGGCATTTCCTCACAACCTTCCGTCCCTCTTATCCTGGACTATCTAGCAGAGTTACTCAATAGTGGCATCTCCTTCTCTTCTATTAAAATCCATGCCTCAGCCATTTCAGCTCATTTTGATACAGACCAGACCCTATTCTCACATTCTTTGATTAAACAATTCCTCAGAAGGGCTTCTAGTATCAGACCTCCCAGAAGGCCACCCATGCCAGCCTGAGACCTGAATTATGTTTTGGAAAAAACTAACCTTACCACCCTTTGAACCTGCTGCTTCATCAGAACTGAAATACCTCTCCTGGAAGACTGCTTTCCTACTAGCTGTCACCTTAGACAGAAGGGTTTCAGAACATCAGGCACTGATGGCCATTGAGCACTTCATCATTTTCCATGCAGACAAGGTCTCCCTGAGGACTAACCCCTTCTTTATGCCCAAAGTGGTATCTAATGTGACTCTCATCCAGGCCATTCATCTGCCCACTTTCTTCTCTAACTCTCAAAACAAGGGGAAAGAATTCTGCACTCACTAGACATGGACAGACAGCTCAGATACTACCTGGACCGTACTATATCCTTCAGGACAACAGACCAACTTCTTGTCAGCTTTGCCTCAGGGGCAGAGGGAAAGCCTATTTCTAAACAAATCATTTCCAAATGGATATCACACTGTATACATTTTTGCTACAGATTACATGGGAAACCACCCCCTAAGTCTATTCATACCCATTCCACTAGGGCAGCCTCCACTTCCAACAGCATTCCTCAGAGGAGTTCCTACCAGGGACATCTTGGAAGCTGCCACCTGGACCTCTGGCCATACCTTTACAAATCATTACCACCTACCTCTTTTCTCTAAGGCTAGGGCAGGTTTGCCTCTGCAGTTCTGCAGGGCATGCTTACCATGCCTATGTTTCTAAATAATCCTTCCACCCCTTTCCTCAGCTTTAGCAATCCTCTAACAGATGAAGACTGCAGCAGTGAAACACAAAGAACATATTACAGTTGTGTACACTTACCATAAATGTAGATGTTCGAGTGTATTCACTGTTGCAGTCCTGGTTTCCCTCCCTCCTTCCTCCTTATATCTCCTTCCCCCTTATATCTTCTTTCCTTAGGGAGACATAATCGTCTTATGGTGGCTTTTAGCCGGCAGGACCACTTACCATATTTCCTTGGGGTTCTGACTGGTTAGGGCAAGAAAAACTGATGTATTGGTGTCAGCTGCCTTGCTTTATAGCATTGATGACCTGACGTCAGTCAACAAGCAACAGCAGCCGATGCAGAAAAACATTGACTCTGGCATTCAGGCCAGCCGAGGGCTACCACAGCAGGGATAACCCACAGGTGATGACTGCAACAGTGAATACACTTGAACATCTACATTTATGGTAAGTGTACACAACTGTACTTTTTGGATGTAGTGCACCTAGTGATCACACAACCTGTCATGATTACTGCTTGCAAATATACAGCTCTGTCTTGCAGTTCTGTGGTTGTTGGCTATTCTTCATTTATCTGAGCAGTAATTTGAGACATGAAATGCGTAAGCCATTCTATATCATTCACCTCAAAATGTGTGAGGATATTAAGTGGAAATAATATCATATGCAGTTGCCAAAAAATGACTGGCAAGTTGGATGTTAAGGAACACAACCTGTGACTTGTGTGATGCTTACCTACATTTCCAACCTTACATCTAACACTTTGTACATCTAATCTGACACACCCAATGGAAGTAAGGCAACCTACAGTGCTGCTGTGTTTTCCTTCTCCCAACCATTAATCATTCACAATTGCAATCCATTAAAAACAAACACTAAGGGAGTACCTACACTATGTTTACATTTCCTACATAGATCCATTTTTTTGATTTAGCAATTCTAATGAATTCACACCTCTTTTGCATCTTCACCATGCTAACAGCCCTGAATCTACACCATATAAAAAGGCAACCTGCAGATAATGCTATATCTTCAGAATATATCTGTACAGAGGAATACCAAACTTCAGAAGGTATGCTTCCATTTGATCAGCTACAAACTGCATATGCTGGAATGTATTTAATAAAAATCTGAAGCAAATGCTTTTACACTTTTATCTGTATGCATTAGTTAGAAGTGAACTGATGGCATGGGCATGTTTGCCAAGCCATTTCAGAAGTATACATGATTGCCAATACATGAAAATGGAATGCTGTGGGTTAAAAATTTACAAATGTTTCAGGGACAGTTTGTTTATTTATTTAATTATTTATTTATTTATTTTGTTTTACATTTGTTTACCAGGAAAGTCTGACTGGACACAGATCCTTTGTCAGCAGAGGCCCAGGGAGAAAAGCTCCACTATTACTAAATAAATCATATAGTACAATGTACAATAAAAATTTGTCACATACAGCAATAGATTCAAAAGAATAGTAAGTTATATAATGGTACATTCAAAAGAATAGTACATTCAAATGTACATTAAAATACATTCAAAAGAGTAGTAAGTAATATAAAGGTAATGCAAAAGAGTATAATGCCATGCAGAAAGAGAAAGATTGTATTTACATGAGGAGTTCAGAGTAAATTGTAACCAACTTGTCATGCATTATAGGTTCATAGGTAGGTACTAGGCTATCTGCCTGAGGGCATTTATAAGCCTAGCCAGAGTGTGTCGGCATTCGCCGCTCCATTGATTAATTAACTGATCCTCTGTCAAGCAGAGCCAATGAAGTGATCCCAGGGGTGTATTTTCTGTTACCCATCCACTCGTCAAGGTTTCTGTGTTAGTGAGGGGCTCTGCCTGATGTAATTTGGAATTTTGTTCCAAAGCATGGGGAGTCTCTGTGACAGGAATCTATCCCTCCAGCATGTTCTATTTATTGTTGTGGTGAGGTTTAGCTAACTAGAGCGCGTGGCTCGCAGTGACTTGGATTTCTTTAGGCGGAGCATGTCCATCAGTTCTGAGTTGGACATGGCTTTGTAAGTCAGGCAGAGATCACCTCTGAGTAAGCGATATGCCACTGAGTACAGCCGGAATTTTTTCATTCAGGTTGCATATGTTTGAGAACAGTAATCCTCTTGGTGAGGTACTTTTGTGGTCTTTCCAGCTGTTGGAAGTGTCTTGTGAGGTACTTCCCAAATTGGGTATTGTACTCTATGATGGGACTAATGAGTGACGAGTAGAGGGGCACTGTAACCTCTTTATTTCTAGATGTGAACCCTTTAGTAATTAGATGGGCCACATAGAATGATTGCCTAACTACTTTGGCAATATGATTGTCAAAGGAGAGATTACTATATACCTGGGTCCCCAGATCTCTTATTACCTCTTCTGTATTAAGGGGGCTGCCACCTATGTTGTAATTTGTGGGTGTTTTGTTTTTCCCAAACAGGATGACTATGCATTTTTTGGCATTTAGCTTGAGGCCATGACTTTGCCACCAGGTGTCCGTCTCAATAAGGCCCTTTTGGAGGATGTCCATGTCAGCCAGAGAGTCAGTTATGGCTCCCAGTTTGCAGTCATTGGTGAACTTGGTTAGCCATAGTCCTCCTGTGTTTGCTTGTACTTCTGAGAAGTATATGCCGAACAGTAGAGGTCCCAGGACCGAACCTTGTGGGACACCACTTGTGACAGGTTTAGAGTCGGACCTGGAGCCCGCTATTCTTACCGTGTGAGTTCTGTCTGTAAGCCAGTTGGCAACTCATCTCGTGAAGTAGGGGTTTATGTTCAGGTTGGTTTAGTAGGCATGATCTACCCTTAACAAAGCCGAACTGGGTCAGGTCAAGTGTTTGGAGGTTCCCAATGTCTATATTAATGAGTTCCATGATGATGCGCTCCATAGCCTTGTAGACCAGACTAGTCAGGCTTATGGGGCGATAGTTTCCAGGGTCAGTTGTGGCCCCTCCTTTGTGGAGAGGAATAACCGTTGCTGTGCACTATTCTATGGGCATGTAGGCTGTGGAGAGGCTGAGGTTGAACAGCGTGTTTAGGTGGGGGTTAGTTCATTCTGTAGTTCATGCAAGATGCAGCCTGGGACACCATCTGGTCCCACTGACACTGTGTTTTTGGCTTTTGAAAGGGCTGTTTTCACCTGTGCGTCTGTGATTTTTGTGACAATACACTTTTCCGGTATTGTTGTGGGCCCTTTTGGAGGTGAGAGGGGGTGAAGTTTGCACTGAATCTATCTGCCAGGATGTTGGCAATATCAGTAGGTTCAGTATATTTTGTGCTATTTTGCACTAGTTCAGTGCATATCTGTGAGTTGCCACTTAGATTCTTAACATAGCTAAAGAAGGCTTTGTGGTTATCTTTTGAATCCTTGGCTATTTTTCTTTCAAAGTTAGCCTTGGATGATTTCATGAGGGACCTCATTTTTTTCTGATACTGATCAGGGATGTCTTTCCTTCTTGGGATTTGCTTATTTTCTGAACTAGTTTCCTCCTTCTATTGTATAACCTGTTTATTGCAGGGGTCCACCAAACTGGTTTCCTTGTCTTAGATGAGTGAGTCTTGGTTTTGCTAGGGATGGCATGATCCATGCTTCCTTGTAGGTGCTCATGGAGTGCATTTCTAAAGGTTTCTGCATCTTGGTCAGCGTTATCCTTTAGCGTGGGAGCTGTGAAACTTGCCACCTCTTTCTTAAGTAAGGTGAAGTTTGCTTTAGAAAAGTTTTTACTGTGGTTTCCTTAGTTGGGGGTGGTGGTGGGGTGTGGACATCCAGAGTGATTAGTTTATGGTCTGATTTAACCAGTGATTGGTTGACCTCCGGTGTGGAACACCTGTCGCCCATGTTGGTGATGACCAAGTCCAATATGTTTTCACCTCTGGTAGGGGAGTTTACCAGCTGATCCAGGGTGTTTGAGTTGATGAATTCCAGGAAGCACTGGGCCTGGGAATTTGTACTCTAGTAGTTTTCCCAGTGAATGGTAGGGTAATTGAAATCACCCAATATCAGGGTGTTTGGTAGGACCTTCATATTTTCCACTGTCTCCAGAAAGGTGGAGTGGTGGTCCTGGGTCATTGAGGGTGATCTGTAGCAGGCCACAATTTGCCTGATGTTAGTTGCTCTTGGACAATCTCAGAGATGCTGACGTTCTCCTACTGAGGAGTGCTTCGGGCACGTGCATTTTGAGATTTAAACTCCTGGCGTTGAGTAGCATAACCCTCAGATTTTTGTTAATTGTGCTGTTTACGTTGGTGGGTTTGACTTTTGAGCCTTGCCTAAAAAAGGCACTATGGGGGCAGCAAGAGCCTTGGCCAGTATTCGAAAGCCTAGGAGTGACAGGTGCAAGCCATCTCTTGTGAAGCAACCGGGCTTGTTGAGCATGTCTTCCCAGGCTGACAGACACTGGATCCCCTTTGAATGACACCAGAAGCTTAGCCAATTGTTAAAATTGATCATTTTTTTTTCTTTATACTGAGGTATCATTCTTGGTAAGGGCAGGATGCTACTCAGGGTCAGGGTCATACCAGCCTGGGCTACATGATCAGAGAGCTCTTCCATGTCTCTTTTCATGTAGTCCAGGGAGGTACTTCTCAGGTCATTCACACCAACATGAACAATTACAGAGTCATATTTGTACTTGTTCTGGAGTGACCTGAGTGCTTGTGTTATGTGGCGGATTCTGGCTCCCAACAGGCAGCTAACAGTAACCTTCTGCTTATCCAGCCTAGTGAGTGGGACGTCAGTATGCCTGACTATAGAGTCACCTATTACTAGTGTGTTAACTATGTTATTTCGCCTTAAGGGCTATGATTGTGCGGCACACTGATTTTGTGTTTTTTATGTTGTCTGGTTTGTGACTGGAAGTGCAGGTTGTTTGGGTGTCTTCTTTAGAGGTCTCTGATGCTTTTGCAAGTTTTTATTTAGAGCCTCTGCGTATGATTTTGTGTATTTATGTGTATTTCTTGCCAGTGCTGTTTTAGTAGGACTGTGTGCGGCTGGAGTTGTGGTACAAGTGTTAACCTTCTCCTCTTGACTGTCTGTTCCAGTCTTGGGTGGAGACAGCTTAGCTTTCAGTTTGGCTATATAATTGCATTTCTTGCATATGTTAGTGTTTTGTGGTAGGAGGAGGGGGTGGTCTGTGTACATGAGGCAGTTGTAACATTGCCTCAGGATACCCAGATTCACCAGCTGGACTGGAGAGTGCACCTGAAGTTGCCCTTTGGTTATGCCTGAATAGTAGGGTGAGCTGCTTAGTCGTTTGGTTTGTGAGTGGTGAATAAAGAGCCTTGCCCTTCTGGGCAATCAGTGTCAGGGTATATTAGTGCTTACTATTAGGTCTGAGCAAGTGCTGGGCTGTAAGATGCTTTTAGAGTGCTTAGGTTGAGAATTAGACTAGTTTCAAGGGAAAAACTGAAGAGGAGACTTAGTGGAGCCGGGAATAAATTAACCGTAGCTAACCGGGACTGCCTGGTGGGTAAAACAGTGCAAACGCAGTTTTTATATTAGGGAAATGAAAGAGATAGAAATTAGCCCAAAATGGCCAATAAACTACTAACCTCTGGGCTGGAACCCCTCCTCCAGGGACAGCTAGGTTGCTCAAAGCTCCCCATTCTCACAGGTGAACAGAGAAACTATCTTCTATCCAAGTAAGGTATGGGCAACTCAGAAACTAGTATCACAGCCCTGAATTCAGCACTAGCCTGAAAAGTGGACTATACTAGCTTAGAAAGGTGGGAAACAAGGATTTTTTTTTTGTTTTTAGTTGTTTTTTTTTTTTGAAAAGATAAGGCAAAAATAGTAAAAAATACACTTAAAACAGCTTTAAATGACTACAAACGATCAGAAAAGGCTGTCGCACTTCAGTGTGTAGCCTACAACAGTTAAACAAATTATTTAAACAAATCTCATATAACGGAAGCAAGCAGTTGGAGATAGAGAAAGTATGGAAATCACAACTGGAAATAGAGAGAATATGTAAATCCTAGCACAGGAGACATAGTAGAGCTTGGATATAATAGTATCAAGTTCCAGTTTTAGAGGCTTGGTGGAGATATGCATGAGCAAATATTATTAGCTTCTGAGGAACGTATATTGAGCAATTATGTGGGGTTGCAGGGACAGAGCCAGGAATTTGAAAGATATGTTTTTAGTAGTGTTTCGAATTTGGCAATAGAGAAGTCAGAGATGAGGGACCTTGGGAGTTTATTCCATAATTTGGAAATGTAGTGTGAAAATATGATTAACTGGCTGAGTTGTTTGCTTTGGAAACATGTAGGAGGGATTTGCTGGAAGAGCGGAGGTATCTAGAGGACTGGAATGGCTGTAAGAGGTTATGGAGAGAGCGAGTTTTATTTGTGTGATGGAGAGTTTTGTGAGCAAAGGTAAGTTCATTAAAATGCAGTAGTTGTGTAAGTTCCAGCCAATTTAGTTGTCTAAGCAATGTGCAGTGATGGAATCTATATGAGGCACCTATTGCAGATTTGGCTATCTTATTATAGCAAGATTCAAGTTTTGCAAAGTCAGTTTTACAGAGATTGGTAAGTACAGGGGAAGCATATAAGAGAGTAGATAGGAGGTGCATTCAGCCTACAGTGGATATAGTGGTATTGGTTAGGAATTTATTGTTCCTATACAGGAGATCAAGTTTCTTGTGGACTTTTTTAATGGTTTGGGCAATATGAATATCAAACTTCAAATTGTTGTCTATTTCAACACCTAGCAATTTTGTGTGGGTTGAGGAGGTAATGATAGTTTTATTATTGCTAAGATGCTGAAAGGTGGGGAGGGCGTTTTGTCTTGGCTGGAGGGGGTTTTGCCTGGATGGAAGAGGAAAAGCTTTGTTTTGTTTGGGTTAAGGATGAGGTGGGAGTTAGTGAGCCAGTTTTCAGCCAATAGGAAAGATTTCTGAGTGAATTTGTGGAGTGTTTGAAGAGAGGATGCTGAGCATATCAGGGTTAAATCGTCAGCATATTGGGCTATGGTGGCATGAGGTGTGGAGGTATGGAGTTGATTGGTAAAGACAGAGAAAAGTAGAGGCCCTAGGATGGAGCCTTGGGGAACTCCTTTTCTAACTTGATAGAACATATTCTAATTTTGATAGCACTTTTAGCATTTCAAAGATGGTTTGTTTGCAAAATGTGTCATTTTCCTGTTTTTGGGGGGCAACAGTGAGTTACTGTTATGGCATAACCAAGAATATGTTGCTCTTGTTACTCTCCTTGTTTTACATCCTGCCTTTGTTCCTATTTCACATTTCTTGATTGTTTTATGTTTCTCCAGGGGGTAATACTGAGTGGCTACCTTTTCTGTTTGTTCTGTATACAGATATTTTGCAGTTATGTGATACTTATGTGTATTATTGTTCTGTTAGGACACCAAGGTGTATGCCACCCAGGTGTGTCAATCCTCAGAGACCCCCCCCTCACTGATGCTAAGAACCAAGTGATTGTGGATGCCTTTAGGCAACATGGTGCTTTTTTTGCTGGAAAGGGGACTAGGAGATATGGCACGTAGGCTGCAAATATGGCACCAGGTAGTACCTGACATGAATGCTGTGGGTGGTCATGGAAGGATATATGAGCAGGTGCACCACAAGCCACTGACATGATCATATTTGCATGGAGGAGAGCAGCTGCAGTGGGCCGTGACCAGATGGTTACTGGAGGAGGGCCTCATAGGGAACCACCACTAACACCCAGTGAAGAGTTCCTTGCCAATATCAGGGATCCAGACAGCTGCCAGGAGAGTGCCGTACAGCATTTGCTGGATGTCAGATCAATAGTTTCATAGACAGCAAGTACATTCTAGGAGGGATTTCCAAGTAGACTTTACTACCTTAACAGTTGAATACTGTTATATAGTAAAACAACTGCAATTTTTTATTATTTTTTTATTATTATTTAACATTTGTATACCACAAAAGTCCAACTGGGAATGGAGCCTATTTTCTGTGGAGGCCCGGGGGGAAGCTCCAGTATGATTATCCTGTAACAATAAAACAATAATAAAAGGATCATACAAACAATATAAAGTATATAATGCAACATAATTATACAAAATGTACAAGATAATAAGTAATTATACCAATTATAGGAATCTTATTTATTAATATTCAGTCTACATCTTCTTCTTCTGGCTTTTCCTGGTTAGGGGTCACCACAGCGGATCACCTGTCTGCTCATGATTGGCAGTGGAGTTTTACAGTGTCGAATTGCCAGCCCAGTGCCCAACCTTCCACAGAAGGCACACACATGCACGCACTCGCACCTAGGGTCAATTTAGAGTGTCCAATCCACCTAGAGCATGTCTTTGGGATGTGGGAGGAAACCGGAGCACCTGGAGGAAACCCACACAACCACCGGGAGGACATGCAGACTCAGCACAAAAGGCACACCAGCTGAGGATTAAACTAGAGAACCTCTTACTGTGAGGTGGCAACGCTAACCGCTGCACCACCATGGCCGCCCATTCAGTTTACATCTTCAAATAGTGAAATGTTTCCATCTAATTAGGCTTATGTGAAAATGACCAAAACTTCAGAATACCAATAACATAGGTAGATAAAAGTTAAAAATAGTCCAGGAGAATAGGAGGAGAGAGTAGGATTTAATTTTTTATAGAAGTAGGTATAGGGAAGGAGAGGAATAAAAAAGAGAGGAAAGTAGTTAGTGAAGGTGAGGGAGGAGAGTGTGGGT
Source organism: Protopterus annectens (assembly GCF_019279795.1). Classification (NCBI taxonomy): domain Eukaryota; kingdom Metazoa; phylum Chordata; order Ceratodontiformes; family Protopteridae; genus Protopterus; species Protopterus annectens. The sequence continues at coordinate 1,198,849,070 of NC_056732.1, forward strand.
GAAAGTGGTGTTAAGGGTTTAATTTAGGAAGTTTGAAAGGTGGAGAGAACAGTGGATGTGGAATGATTTGTTCTACAAAGTTGTCCATTAAGTGGGATTGGGTGTAGACTGGGAAAATAAGAAAAGCAGGAAGTTAGGAGTTAGCCAGGAGTGGAACAAGAGCAGAGCCAGTTTTACTTAGGTAGTCAAGGAAATCAAGGATTTACATTTGCGTCACATCTCTGTTTTTTGCGAGGGTTAAAGATTATTACAGTTATTAGCTTGGGTTGGAGTTGTCAGCCACATTTTTGTTGAAAGTATATTTAATGGACATATAAAGGCATAAAAGTATTACCCACTGTGTTACTTTTAATTGTAATGATGTTGATCTTACCTCCTGCTTAACTTCTACCAGGACCATCTGGATTACAGAGCAGAATCTCTTCTGCAGATGGTAAGCCAAACATTTTTATGTCAGTACTGCTGAAAAATTTAAAGAAATATTTTAGTGTGTGCTGTTGATATCAGGCCTGTTGCGTGTATTCCTGTACTGTCTGCAATAGTGCCAGCACTGTTACTTTGTTAGCATATATTGCAGTATATTAGTGTAGGTATTACTTTATTCCCGTGTTTGTTGCTTTTTATCACAGGTGATCATGACAGTGGGAGTGTGGGTCCTCTGCCACCTGATGTCAGTGTATCAGCAGACTCTAATGTTGATGGTGGCCAAACTGAGGCACAGTTGGGGTGCACAGAGGTCAAATCTGACACTGAGGTTAGCATACAGCCATCCCATGCAATTCCAACAGATGCAGCAAGTTGGCCTACCCCTACCCATTCCTGTGAGGCCACAGATGTTGGAAAGGTGGAGGGCAAGGCCATTTATCAGGGAGGTTTGGCTAATGTAGCTCCAGTGCCTGTTGAGTCTGGCCATAGCCAAAGCCGAAGTGTGGATGAGGTGCCATGCAGGAGGGTTGATAGGGGTGCTTGTAGGGGGCCTGCTGTTCCTCCACCTGGTGCAGGTGTCTCTTCCTGTGCCACTAGACGTATATTTAGGGCTGTCATGGAGGCACAGGCACATTAACATAGGTGCTCCAGACAAATGCTCTTGGTTTTAGATATGGCACATTCTGTCGTGCGCCACTGCCTCTACAGTGTTGCCAATTCAGTGGATCAAATGAATGACACATTGGAATGAGCAGTGTCTGTGATGGAATATCTGTTGGGAATGGAATGGGTTCCACATGGGCACAGGTCAGCCACATCATCTTCTGTCAGCCAATGTGGCCATGCCCAATCATGCTTTGATAGTGACAGTACTTCCACTGCTCCATCAGTTAGTGTGCTCTCTACACCCAAATGTGGCATGCCATGGGGTCATGGTCGTGAGTGTTCATGTGAAGGGAACTCATGCAGCAGACATCAGTTACATTCAGGAAGTAGCACTGCATCTGACCATGAGCATGGATGTGCCAGTGCAACTCTTGGCAGAGCCAGTTCTCATAGTTGGGGATGACAACGATGAACTGCTACCTCTACTGTGCATGGCTCACACCTGTCCGGCATACCAAGATGTAGAGCCAGCACAGAGCTTGCAGACACTCACACATCAATTTCATCTGGAGGACCTCTACAGACACACACACACACACACACACTACAGTTAATCAATGCCTGCATCTCTTTCTTACTCACACACACACTCATTGACTTTTTGTGTCAGACTAGGCTTCCTGCCCCCCACACAACACCCTGTGCTGAGGATAACTGTGCCATATCCTTGTTTTCTGTCTTTTGGTTCAGGGATACAGAAGCTTTGTGTCTGATGCTCAGGATGTACAGCCAATTTAGTGCTTAGTATATCTGCATTTGTCGTGTTTTAGTGTTAATTGTACCTTTGATATATATTGGACTTGGAAAGTTAGACAGTTGATAGCATTAACATTTCCCAACTTTATAGTGAATGATCTTTTGAGGGTTGTGAAATCAGAAACTGCAATATGTATCATTACTTTGTAACTTCTCTCTTCAATGATTTTCCATTACAAACATATAGTGCTAAATTGAGGGCATGCAGTGATCATCAGCACTTTTGAGAGGTATGACTGTGTGAATCTTTGATGGCTGTGGCCTACTACTTAGTAATGGACACATACAAGTCTCTGCTGTGACATGTTAATGCACTTTCTGAACAAACCTCCCCCTTTTACTTGCTTACTGTACCAACTAATGAAATACAAAGATATGTTACACATTCTTATTATTAAACAATACACTCTGGGTTCAGGACTTACCTTGTAAATGTAGCAGTTGCCACAGTTTTAGTTCAGGAATGACTGTGTCTGATACAAGTAACACACAACCAGTAATATTCTGTCCATGTCGACTCCTTTCTGTGATTGTATTCCAAAAGTTTTGGTATCGCAAGAGAAACCAGCACGGAGTCTACACAGATGCTTTATAGCTTGTTCAATAGCTCCACCATGTTGGATTGGCTAATTAGTATACATTTCAGCTGCTTATTCTGTAATTATCATGCCACAGTGTTCACCTTGTTTGCTTGGGGGTGTGCACCTCTACACAGTGCTTACTGAATCTAAAACTGTCTGTGCCCATATACCCTGCACGCCACAATGTGCACACTGTGAAAACGACTCTGTAGGCTTTATTGAATCACCTTTGTATACTTTCATATGGCAAAATATATATTTTAACATCAAGATTATAAATTACAGATATATAAAAACTACAGGGTGCATTAAGATATATATATATATATATATATATATATATATATATATATATATATATATATATATCCTAATGTCCCCCTGTACTTTTTATACATCTGTAATTTATAATCTTGATGTTAAAATATATTTTTTCACTGTAGATAATAACCCTGATATGGTCACCTCACTAATAATAATAATAATAATAATAATAATAATAATAATAATGATAATAATAATAATAATAATAATAATAATAATAATGATGATAATAATACACTTCTGTGTGCATGCTGCGGAATCTATAATACATGTGAAAAAAGAGAAATGACTTGTAAGGTACACAGTTAATTGAAAATACCAAAACATCAAAACAGCTTGTAACTCATATAGTCAGACTGCTACAGTGGCATATCTCAATACAGATTGTGTAAATCTTCGTAGAATATGCTTGAGTGCACATCCCTTCACATATGGTCTGTACAGCCATGTCCTCTCAATTTGGTCCCTTGTAAAATATTAACTAAAACACAAGTACATCAAATACTTGAAGAACAAAGGTCTTGTAAACCAAAAATGACATTTTTGTGTTCATTCTTTGCATGGCAGTTGGCATAATGCACTGTCAGTGATCAGTGATTTCTGTAGATTAATGGCAAAACCTCAAAAAATAATGCATTCAGTAATTATTCGGCACCTTATCTTGGCATCAGCATGCATCACTTAACATTCAAGATTCAAGTCTTTGAAGAAAAGACATGTCAGGTGATAAGTCTAGTGCACCATTTAGAAAACAGAGATGGTGCGCGATGTATTCTCACATGTTTGTAGCCCTCTTTGTTAGAAACTACAGGAGGCTTTCACAGGGTAACTATTCTGGATCTTAGTGGAAGACTGAGGCAGTGGTGCTGCGGTAGCGTTGTTGCCTCACGGCAAGACGTTGTCCCGTTCAATTCTCAGCTAGACCGTCTTCTGTGTTGAAGCATGTGTGAATGGGCGTGCCTTCATTGAAGGTTTTGTGTCAGGGCTGGTAACTCGGCATGTAAAAATGCACTACCAAACATTAGCGGACTGGAGTTCCGCTGTGGCGACCCCTAACCGAAAGACACAACAAGTGGGAGACTGAGGCTTGGAATAGTTTAGCCAGGGCTTGTCACCTGTGATATTGGCATCCCAAGAATGGGTGAACAGTGCTTTCACCATTAAAGTGACGTCAAAAGTTGGAAATAGGACATCCTTAGTAGATGAGATGATCATTACAGATCCCGCTTACCAAAACTTTACTGTATGTACATCCCTGTAATGACCATGGAATAAAATACTGTGACATAACAACACACAGAGTCTTCATTATTTTTTTTTCTTATGTTTTACCCCTGCAGAAATTGAAGAAAACCAGTTTGCATATCAGGAGAGGCTGTGACACCTCAGAGAAGTACAGGGTATATATGGATTCAGGTAAACTGATTACTGTTTCAGAATAGCACTGATTTTAACAATAGGTTACCAAGCATCTGCACATCATGCCAAAAGAGGTTGTCAGACAACAACGAGTATGCATATTCTACATTTGCAAATTCTACCAACATGTACAATTAGCTCATTTAGCTTTAAACTAGTCATTTTGTTAGGTAAAGAAAGATACATGAGGCTTAATCCCAGACAGCAGAAAATATATCCGATATGCATTGTACAATAAAATATTTACTAGCTGAGTCATGCATTAGAATAACAAATAGTCAGGCCCAATGCATGTTTAAGTAATTGTTATCCATAATTCAGTCGTAAAATAATAACACTTTTTGCAGAATGTTTTTTTAATCAGACAAGCCAAGGAAATTATTATTAGTGCACCAGTAACTTACAGCCACATACGTTCATATCTTGATGTAAATAATATTAAAAATGTATGTGGAATGACAGTGACATAAACATTGCAAAATATTCTTGATTTTTTTTCTTTTTTGTCTCTCCCCTACCCTCATTCACACACTTATTTATTTTAACTATTTTATATACATATACATATATATATATATATATATATATATATATATATATATAGATATATATAGATAGATATAGATATATATGGCTTACAATCAAAATTTCGAGGTGGCTTACATCAACAGTTAGAAGGACGAACACAGAGCGGCAGAGAGGCATAAATGTGATCACAATTCCTGTCGACTATGAAATGTCGTGTTCACAGTTTAGAGCATCTGTGTTTTGAAGGGCATCACACTACAGTGAGGATCGGGAAAATTACCCTTTTCCTCACTGTAGTGCAATCTTGGAGTGAAAATATACAAGTATCAGGAGGTGTGGGGATACAAAATGGTAGGATATTTTCCACCTCATAGTGGATGCTTTTTTTCAAAATGGTGAGTGGTCGATTGTCGATTCTTTCCTTCGAAGAAATCAACATTCTAAGCAATCGTCGAAATTCTTTTTCATTGTTCCAGGTCGGGGATGTGAATGGTCAAGGTAAGTCACCTCGACATTATGGTGTTAAACCTACACATATATATATATATATATATATATATATATATATATATATATATATATATATATATATATATATATATATATATATATATATATATTTATATGGGTCTACCGGAAGATCAACAATGGAGAAGACCGACAGTTGAGAATCCCGACGCTGAGAACACTGACATGTTAAGGTAAGTGTGCGATAGGGACGGACGTTACGGTCAGGGTGTGGGTAAGGTAAGTGTGTGATAGTGACGGACGTTAGGGTAGGGTGCGGGTCAGGTAAGTGTGCGATAGTGACAGACTTTAGGTTTAGGGGCAGGTTAAGTGAGTTAGGGTTATGGTGCGGGTAAGGTAAGTGTGTGATAGTGACGGACTTGAGGGTTAGGGGTGGATTAAGTGAGTTAGGGTTAGGGTGTGGGTAAGGTAAGTGTGCAATAGTGACAGAGTTAAGGGTTAGGGGCGGATTAAGTGAGTTAGGGTTAGGGTGCGGGTAAGGTAAGTGTGCGATAGAGACGGAACTTAGGGTTATAGTTTGGGTTAAGGTTAGTGCATAGATAGTTGTGTATGTAAGGTTTAGTTTAGGTTTGTAAGGTTTTTGGTGTGCTTGTGCTGTGTGTGTGTTTTTCGGGAAAGGTATTTGTTTTGTTGATTGTCGGGATTTTGGTTTGTCGGGCATGTGAAGTTTTGTGTTTTTGAACTTTCTTTTTTTGTTATTTTTTTTCATGTCAATTATTTCGTTGTCGGTGTTTTGGCATGTCGGTGTTATCAGGTAGACCCATATATATATATATATATATATATATATATATATATATATATATATATATATATATATATATGTGTGTGTGTGTGTGTGTGTGTGTGTGTGTGCAGGTGTGTGTTGCATATATATATATTTATATATATATATATATATATATATATATATTAAAGACACACCAACTACTAATCCACAGAATAAAGAACAACCAAAGTTCAGATCCACTCAGAAATACTGTTTATTGAGAGCTTTCGTCTCTCTAATGGAAACTTCATCAGAATGAAGTACATATTACCCAACATCCCTTTTATATGAAGCATATAACAATCACCTGTAGAAATAATGACATTTCTTAAAGCAACAATGCCATAAAATCTAAAGGCATAATATAAAAACATAACACATTCTACTCTAAAACACATGCATTCCATAGAAAAGAACCAAGGAACACATAGTAACTTCACATGCACATAAGAACACTCTTAAAAACAGTTTGACAAATTAGAACTTTCTTTATAGAAAACATTGTGCTTTCAATCTTAAAACAGAACTGATGGACACAGCACTGTTTAGTCCTGGGCTCACTGTTGCATTAGTTTTTATTTTCCATTTCAGTAATGCTAATTCCTGGAAGTCATTCAAGGCCCCCCCTCTTTCTCCTAAATTAATTTGTTCAATAACAACAAACTTAAAGCTATGTTCTTCATTGTCATTAATATGGATTGATAATGCATTTTTTTCATCCTTCCTGTTAATATCATAATAGTATTGATAAATCCTACTCCATAATGCATTTTTCGTCCTGCCAATATAGCGAAAAGGACATTTGAGCATAGAATCAAATACACCACACCTTTGCTGTTACATGTAATTTTCCCTTTTATAATATATTTCCCATAGTTAGGGATCACAATGACTTTTGCTTCAAGAATATGCTGGCACTGTAAACAGTATCCACATTTAACCATACCTACTCCTTTATCCGGTCCCTGTTTTTGCCTCTCCAACATGTTTTTTATACTGCAATCTCTTTTGCATACAATGTTCGGGTTGGTCCTACTAACTGTGCCTGATCTGCATCAATGCTGAAGATTTTCCAATTGTGTTGAATTATGTTCTTAATATTATAAAAATACTGGTTAAACTTAAAAATAGCTGATATTTTAAAGGTATTACTACTAGCCTGTCCTGCCTCATTTTGAATACCTTCCCCTGTTCATACTACAACCACAATTACAACTGCCAGTACCCTGCACACTCCATGTGCAACTGGAGGGGAAGGGGGAACAGATTTCAGTGAATGACCAGGACAACAATGTAGGTATTTTGAAAAACAAAGATGGAGACTTTAAGGTATATAATTACAGTAACATTGCATTTAATAAACAGGTAGCAGAACTGTTTCAAAAAGGTTTAACTTTTGTACCTGGCAAGAAAGCTTCCCTTGACCAAACTGTAATCGAGCTAAAACTTTTCTCTAGGAAGTTGAATTTTGATTTCTTTTTCAAAGGCTTGAATTACAACATGCATGAACAAGGTTGCCTAAGAAAACTCAGTACATTTAACCCCACTTTACATCCCACTGTGGCTATTTTTGAAAATATATGTGAGAAAGACATCCGAGATCTGTTTAAAAAAGGGATCAATACACAGGGTAACAAGCTAAGCAAGTGAGAGATGACATTATTAAAAGACATCTCTCAAAATTCAGAATTATGGGTCATGAAACCAGATAAAGGCGGGGGCTTGTGATTATGAATTATGACACATACACAAACAAAATGGTAATGTTCGACCATCTGTTTGGGGAAGCATATAGGGAAATCACTCTAAATGAAAAAAACATTTGTCAGAACAAAGTTGACATTATATTGGAAAAACTGCTTATGAACCAGCAAATTAAACTGGAAGAATACCATTTTATGGCTGTAAGAAATCCCAAAATGCCAATGATATTTGGGATCCCCAAGATTTACAAAGATTTAGAAGACCCTCCACTGTGACCCAATGTTAATGCTCGTCCATCAAAAACTTTTCCTATAGCGAAATACATAGATGGTCAACTAAAGGGTGTATTGTTAAATTGCCCCTGGATACTAAAAGATTCATGGGATTTCTTGTCAAAAATCAACAAAAAGATGTACAAAGACAGCCTTGTATTTATGACAATTGATATTAAAGATCTATTTTCCATGATCCCATATGAAACTGGTATAGACTGGTTTTACCAGTATCTCTGCCAGTATTCAAAACTCAGTCACAACTGCATTCTTACACTAAGAACATTAATGGAAATTGCTCTGGACACTAATATTATAACGTTTGAACATCAGTTATTCAAACAAGTTTAAGATGTGGCAATAGGGGCGGCATGTGCCTCCATTTTTGCCAACATTGTACTAGCATACTGGGAAATGGAATTTATATTCAACAGTCCCTTTGCCAAAGACTGGCCATTTTATGGCAGATTCCTTGACAACATCATAATTTTTGGGGTAGAAGGCAATGGGAAAATTAACCATTTCTTAGAGTATTTGGACGACATTATTGAGTTTTTAGCATTTACACATTCGATTACTGAACCTTCTGTCCATTACTTAGATATAACCATTGAAAAGACCCTGTCAAATGACAGCTCAACTCCACCATCTTCCGGAAACCCACATTCTCAAATAGCTTTTACACTTTGATAGCTGTCACCCCCTACACCAAAAAAAGGCATTGGTAAAGGGACAGGGGGTTAGACTGGCTAGGATGATTTCCGAACAAGAAGAGTTTAGCACACAGATGAACATTCTTGGAGATATGTTGGAAAATATGGGCTATTCTGTGGGTTATATGAAGTTATAAAGAAAAGGTTGAGTGGAAATTTAGTACCCCTGCTTGGAACAGGGGGAGGTATTCAAAATGAGGCAGGACAGGCTAGTAGTAATACCTTTAAAAAAATCAGCTATTTTTAAGTTTAACCAGTATTTTTATAATATTAAGAACATTATTCAACACAACTGGAACATCTTCAGCATTGATGCAGACCAGGCACAGTTAGTAGGACTAGCCCCGAACATTGTATACAAAAGAGAGTGCAGTATAAAAAATATGTCAGAGATACAAAAACAGGTACTGGATAAAGGTGTAGTTATGGTTAAATGTGGATACTGTTTACAGTGTCAGCATATTCTTGAAGCGAAAGATATTGTAATTCCTAACTATGGGAAATATATTATAAAAGGAAAAATGTCATGTAACAGCAAAGGTGTGGTGTATTTGGCCCTATGCTCAGAATGTGCTTGTTACTACATTGGTAAAACGAAAAATGCATTACGGAGTAGAATTTATCAGCACTATTATGATATTAACAGGAAGGATGAAAAAAATACATTAGCAATCCATATTAATGCCAGTGAAGAACATAACTTTAAGTTTGTTGTTATTGATCAAATTAATCTAGGAGAAAGAGGGGGGCCCTTGACTGACTTCCAGGAATTAGCAGAACTGAAATGGCAAATTAAAATTAATGCAACAGTGAGCCTAGGACTAAAGAGTGCTGTGTCCATCAGTTGTGTTTTAAGATTGAAAGCACATTTTTTTCTATAAAGAATGTTTTAATATGTCAAACTGTTTTTTAAGAGCGTTCTTATGTGCATGTGAAGTTACTATGTGTTCCTTGGTTCTTCTCTATGCAATGTTTGTGATTTAGAATAGAATTTGTTATGCTTTTATATTATGCTTTTAAATTTTATGGCATTGTTGCTTTAAGAAATGTCATTATTTATACAGGTGATTGTGATATGCTTTATATAAAAGGGATGTTGGGTAATGTGTACTTCATTCTGAGGAAGTTTCCATAAGAGAGACGAAAGCGCTCAATAAACAATATTTCTGAGTGGATCTGGACTTCGTTTTTTCTTTATTCTGTGAAAAAAATATATATATATTTATATATATATATATATATGTATATATATATATATATATATATATATATATATATCTATATATTTATATGGATCTAGGAAATTTCACCGAAAGCACATTTCACCGAAACTCAAATGACCGAACACAAATCACCAAAAGCTCAATTCACCGAAAACTCAATTCACAGAAAGACATTTCACCTAAAATTGTATATGGCCTTGTCCCCACTGTAGTGTGACCCTGGAGTTAGTATATATAGTAGGGGGGGTGGGGGTGTAGTCCGCTCCCACATATTTTAAGTATATATCATGTTTGGATAAGAGTAATATATTGCAATTGCAAGTTTGCATGTATATAGTTCAAAACATTTCAACATATGATCAAAAATGATTGACACATTTAAGTCAACATTGTTACCGAAAACATCATGTGATATCTATATAGGAGATTATGTAAATCAAACTCCTATATGACATATCACTGTATCCCCCAGACCCCCTGCTAATAATATATTCCAACTCCGAGATCGCACTACAGTGGGGATATTGATGAATTTCCACTCCACACTGTACTGCAATCTCCAAATAGTTTGTAGAAGACAATTATGCAAATGCAGTACTGCATTCCCATAAGTGTGCTTGACTGCACTATGCACTTGACATTGTGCAAACGATAATCTGATTTTCGGCAAGATACATGCCGACAGTTTGCCGTTCGCACAATTAACCATAAACCATATATATATATATATATATATATATATATATATATATATATATATATATATATATATATATATATATATATATATATATATATATATATATATATATATAAATATAAATATAGATGTGTATATGTATGTATATATATATATATATATATATATATATATATATATATATATATATATATATAAATATATACAGATATACATATATATAGATATAGATGTATATACAGATATAGATATATAGATAGATAAATATATATATAGATATAGATATTTCATTTAATCTTTCTTTACATTGCAACATTGCATCTCAGACCAACATCCATATCCAAGTTGCAGCACTGGTTTCACCACTGACAGCAGAGGCACCCAGTACTTCTAGGTTACAATCTGGCAGTGTTGCCTAAGCGACACCCACACTACCTATACCAGGTAGTTCTGCCCTGGAGGCTGCTGCAGTGGTACCCATCATGAATAGTGGCAATGGAGGTGGTGATTATGTAACCCTGCAGGAGCTGATATGGCTGGTGAAGGATATTATGGAGAGGGGCCTCAGTGCCTGTTTTCATCATCATCATCATCATCATCATCATCTTCCTCATCATCAACAATCCGTTTTTTCCAGTTTTCTACATGGGTTAGGGTGTTGTGTCAACTATCACCATATCTGTCTATCAATACCAGTTCAGCACTCATGCATGACTGTCACAGGTCTTCTGTGAAATAATCCATCCACTTGTTTGCTAGGCACTCTTGTTTTCTCTTGCCTTCTTCCTGTGTATGCCAAATAATCTTCAGCAGATTGTTTTCTGCTTTTCTGCACGTGCCCAAACCACCATAATCTGCTTTCTTTGACCTTTTCTGCAAATGGAGCTACTTTGGCTTTTACTCTCATGTTATCATTTCTTCATCTGTCCCACAGTGTACATCCTACCACCCATCTCAGGCACTTCATCTCATCTCCTCTAGCTTCCTCAACTTCTCTGCCTTTACTATCTATGTTTCTGTACCATATAGTACTACTGGTCACATTGCTCTTTTGTACACCTTACTTTTCAGTTTCTTTAGCATTCTTCTGTCATGCACTATTTTTGACACTCTGTGACAGTTGACTGCAGATTTGACCTCATCATTCAGACTTTTCTTCTCCTCATCCACCCATCCCAGGTAGTTGAAGCTGTTAATCTGTTCCACTGTTTTCCCTTCTATCTCATTTCTCAGCTCTTCAGATTTCTTCCATTTGCTTCCATTACAACTATCATTTTCATTGCATATGCCTTCAGTTTTGCATTCCACTCCCATATCCTTTGCTGCAATTTTTGCTCAGTGTCTACCTGTAATGCCACCTCATCTGCATACATCAACTTTATTGAGCTAACCCTCCTACCTGTTTGCTAATGTAGTCCATCACCAATATGAACAGCAGTGTACTCAGAACTTGAAACCTGATGCACACTCACTACCAGTGGTAACCCCTCAGTGTCTATATTGGCAGTATAGAAAGGATGCTGCCATGGATTGCCAAATTGCTATTCCATTCAGCACTGCTCAAGGTGTCTGTGACACAATACAGTGGTGACAGTTCTGAGGTTGAGGACTAGATTCCCACTGTGTTCATACCAGATGGAAATGTGCCTCAAGAACTCGATACCTAATTCCAATCATGGTATCCCATTCCATCATGTGACCATCACCATCCTTGTCTGGCTTGTATATCTGTGTCACACACCTACCCTACCCTGTTATTCCTAAATTCCTACCTCAACATTCCTTTTTAAAAAAAATAAATAAATAAAAATGGAACCTGTCCCACAAAAAAAAAAAAAATACACCCTGTACATAACTCTCAACTTCACCTATATGTGTTTTACACAAGTGAGTAACTAATTTGGTCAGATTGGTCACACTCCATTATTAAGTTGTTGTCAGGCATCATTTATGATGTGAATATCCAAATTTACCAAATTCTTTGTACATATACAGTCCTTGCTTGTGAAAAAGTGTATAAATATATATATATATATATATATATATATATATATATATATATATATATATATATATATATATAAGCACTTTACTAACTCAAAATACTGAAATCTCAAATTTCAGTGTCTCGAGATGAAAATGCCAAAAGTGCAGTTGAGCAAAACTACACTTGATCAAATTTGAAGTGTCGAATTTGCGGTTGTGGTTTTGCAGTACGTGGGATTTGCTGTGTTTGTAAGGTGCAGTGTGCCATGGGATATAGTTTTCCTGCCATTGTGTGGATATATGTGGAGATTCAGGTAAGTGCTGTTTTTTTAAGGGTTTTGGGTAGGGATTTGAGTGCATGTGAGTGTGTTGGGAAGTTTTAGGTGTAGGTTAGGGTAGGTAAGTAAGAGAGTGAATGTGTAAGTGATTAGAGTGGTGATATTTGTACATATGTGGTATATGTGCAAGGGGAATATAGAGTATGTAGGAGTAGGTTTAGTGCATTTGTCTTTTTAGTGCGACCTCAGAGTTAGTATATGTACGTAGCGGAAGGGTGTGGGGGGGTGCAGCTTATATGTACAGTAGGTGTGTGTATTTGTGTTGTTCTATTTGTGTGTGTTTTGTTGGTCTGCTGTAGTCTGGGGAGTGAGGTGTATGTATGTTTGTTTGTGTGGTGAAGTGTGTATTTAAAAGTCATGATTTGAATCCATATATATATATATATATATATATATATATATATATATATATATATATATATATATGATAGATATAAATATACATACATATATATATATATATATATATATATATATATATGATATAAATATATATATATATATATGTATAGATGTATATATATATATATTACCCCTGTTAAAATGCCAAGTTTTTGTGATATAAAAAAATGAGACCACAATAAACCATTTCAACCCTTTTCCCACCTTTATTGTGACCTATAACCTGTGCAATTCAATTGAAATACAAACAAATCTGTTAGGGGAAAAATATAAATGCATATTATAAACTAGTGAAAATAATGGACCAGAAAATAAATGGACCAATGGACATGTGCATCTCTTCTGCATATAATATGCATGTAGAACAGATGCAGTAATTTTTTTTTCTGTGGGAGTAGGACTGAGATAACATTGCTTACATATGACCTCTGTTACACAACACTGCAACTTAGATATACGGTACAATCTTTAATACATGTGGAAGGAGGTACCTTTCATGATTTAAGCAGTGGACTTAACTTATCATGTTATTAACGAAAGATGCTGCAGTACTGTAGATGATTAAACAAACTTTTTTAAGATTTTTGAGACAAAACATAAAATTACATGTTGATTATGGATGCAGGGTGGGCTGGGGTTAAATTACTAGTTCTGTAATAAACTGCTAGATACTTTATGTTTTGTGTAATGATTCAGAGAGGTGCTATAAAATATGTTTCAATATGCTGTTATATTTTTGGAAACAAACTAAATATATATTGTTTATATTTTGGCATGACACAAAAGTGAAAATAAAGTCTATGTTGAAAAGATTTTTTCATCTTAAAACAATGAATGTATAATGATAGAAGCATGAAGAAATGGAAAAAGTTAAAATATTTTCTAATGGATGTGAATATGATAGAATATTGGAAAAATGTTTTTTGAAGTTATGGGAAGCTGATGAGATGTCAAAAAATTTTGTGATAATGATGGATTGTTGAAGAATACTGAAAGAAAAAATGATGATAATACACTGTTAAGAGATAAAAGGAGACAGAAAGTAGTGAGGAAATGTCAAAAGGCAGTACACGACAGAGCTCAAAATGCCATAGGATATGATGCAACAGCTTTTGTAATATGGATAAAACCACCCAACGATATCCATGTACCGCTGCAAAAAAGGAAAAACAATCCAAATGTACAAACAAATACACAGAGGCGAAGTTCCAGTTCTCCAAATAATTTAATGGTACTAAACACAAACACAAGCGCTTTCTCTGACTGCTTCTTCAGGTGTGTATAAAGTGAAATTAAAACACCATACTTATACTATTAAGTGATATCACATGACCTGTCATTAAACATTTAAAGGCAAAGACATTTAATAATAAAAAGATATAAAAGCATAAAATTGTATAAAACACAAACATAAAATTTTAACAATTCCTATCTGCGTAAAGGTCACGTTCTTAGGATAGGTCTCAAGGGGTAATGGTCATTAAGACCGTGCCCTGTGTCTGCCCTTAGCCTTATGATCCATTCAGCCTCCAGTCCTTTTGTCCTGGTTCTAAAATCTCCTCCCCGTGGATTTTCCATACACCTCCCCAGGACCATAAACATAAATATGTGATGGTCATTAGTCTCAATAACATGTTTTGCTAATGCATTAAATAAACTCTTTTTCTTTATGTAATACAGATGTTCTCTAACTCCAAACCTAAGCTGTCTATCAGTCTTCCCAACATAATACTTATGACATATTTGGAACACAGCTAAATAGACAACATGGGAGCTATCATACGTGGCACTCGTCCCAAGCTTAAATTTTTCACCTGTATCTGGCTGTCTAAATTCTTCATCTTCAGAGATATACTTACAATACTGAAAGTTCCTGCATGGTCTAATCCCGTCAATAACATGTGTCACACTATAATCTCTGGTGGTCCAAAGCCTTCTTCTCAAGTATTTTTTATTGTTAAGTGTAAATTGGGGTCATGGATCCAAGTACTTACTCACTTGCCTGTCTGTAATTAAGATGTTCCAGTGTTTATTAAAAATATCTGTATATGATTTAATATTTCTAGAATAACTAAGACACATCCTTAACTTGTTTGGAATATGTTGTCTGTTCTCCTTATAGGTTGAGTTAGCTGCAGTCTGTTGAGAAAAGTATAGTTTAGTTCTAGTTTTCCATAATTTGACTAAATCTGATAAATTTCTTTGTATCAGCTGTTCATTATATCCTCTTTCCATGAGTTCTGACCCAACAATCTCTATTTGTCTATCAAAATCTTCCTCATTAGCATCGAGCCTTGAGGCTCTATAAGCCTGATTTTGTATTACATTTCTAAAGATATATTTTGGGTGCATGCTCTCACTACTTAACAAGTTGTTTACATGACAATCTTTCCTGTACAGACTTGTACTCAATTCATGATTGTTTCTCTTACATATAGATACATATAAAAATTCACTTCAGTATGTGACCAATTTAAAGTAAACTTAAGGAACTGTGTTGTCTTATTAATTAAATCCATAAATTCCATCAACAATTCAAATGACCCAGTCCATAAAAGGAACAGGTCATCTACAAATCTGCGAAAAAATAAAATATTTCACTTAAATGGGCCTTTTATCAAACAATCCATCTCCCATTAACAGACATCACAGCATTTACATAGTTGTTAGCGCATGATGTTCCCATTGCCACCCCATTGCACTGCCAATATATTTTATCTCTAAATAGGAAGACATTCTCTAATACCATTTTTAACAATGCCTGTATCAGTTCTACTTTAGACTTTGTGAAATTCATATCCTTGTCCAACTGTCTAGTGATACTGTGGATGCCTATGTCATTCGGTATTACTGTAAAAAGTGACACGACATCAAGTGTAACTAACAAATACTGACTAGGCAATTGTTCCTTGTTTACATATTCATAAAGGCCCCTTACAAAATGCTCTGTATTTCTTAATATGTATTCAGACTGACCTATTAGACAGCATAGACTGTTTAACTCCTTAACTTGTTTGGAATATGTTGTCTGTTCTCCTTATTGGTTGAGTTAGCTGCAGTCCAAAAAAAGAGTTTATTTAATGCATTAGCGAAACATGTTATTGAGACTAATAACCATCACACATTTAAGTTTATGGTGCTGTAGAGGTGTATGGAAAATCCAAGGGGAGGAGATATTAGAACCAGGATGGAAGGACTGGTGGTTGAATGGATCATAAGGCTAAGGGCAGACACAGGGCATGGCCTTAATGACCATGTCCCCTTGAGACCTATCCTAAGAACTCAGCCTTTACACAGATAGGAATTGTTTGTGTTTTACACAATTTTAAGCTTTTATATATTTTTATTATTAAATTTATTTGCCTTTAAATGTTTAATGATAGATCAAGTAATATCACTTAATGGTATAAGTATGGTATTTTAACTTCACTTAACACACACCTGAAGAAACAGTCAGTGAAAGCGCTTGTGTTTGTGCTTGGTACCATTAAATTATTTGGAGAACTGGAGCCTTGCCTCTGTGTATTTGTTTGTACATTTGGATTGTTTTTACTTTTTTGCAGAGGTACCTGGATATTGTTGGGTCATTTTATTCTTGTTGTACTTTTGTTGTTTTTTACAAACAATACTAGGAATATGGTAACAGGTGCTGAAAACATTGAGATGGCATATAACCCAGCTACTAAGAACATATGGACTGAGTCAACTGTAGATGAATTAATTTAAAAGGTGAGCGAGAGTGTTAATCCATTGTTTAATAACACTCTCGACGATGAGAGAGATGGCACACAAAATGTGGATTTCCTGGCTTTTAAAAGTGACATGCTAGCACTTGAGAAGTACTTGTTTAAATTGAAAAGGGTACAATATGAAAACTTTAATTTAGAAGTTTGTTTTAGGGAAAGTATAGTTTCCCATGGATTGAGAATATTAATAATGCCTGCCCAGATGAACTGTGACCCTAAACTGCTTAGCGACTGGCAGAAATTGAACTTGAGTACTAGTGTAGGGTTTTTGAAGTTGCTGATTCCATCTGCTGAGAGAGAGACAGTAACAGCAACTAATGATATTAAGAGTAAATATAGCAGTTTACACAATTGCTATGGGACTGAACTAGTAATGAAGCATCTGAATGATGTTATGGAAAATGCTTTGGTTTATTCAAGGAAGTTGCTTCAGAACAAATTAAGGAAACTGCAGAGAAATTGCAAGGATTTTGTGCAAGGGGATGTCCTCACTTGGCCACGTGGTTCATTTTGAACATCAGGTAACATACCTCAAATAGAAACTCAGATGACGGGTGATTATACCCATGGAGAAGTGAACGCAGGAGCAGCAAACAATCAGGGGATGAGTATGACCCAGGAAACGAACAGGGGGCAGGTCCATACAAGTCTAGCCATGGATGTTGCATCTCAGGTGGCCCAGCAACTAGGAGCAAGATGGAAAACCATTATTACAATGGTGGAAGTACATCAGGAAGAAAATGGAAGCATTTTTACATAAAAAATTAACACAACTGGTGCTTCACCTTTTATTCAGGCCTTAGGTCCTCCCAGTTTGACTTTTCCACTGCCCACAAGGGAGAGATCAATGAGCAGAGGAGGCAGAGGACAGCACAGGGGCCATCAGTGAGGGAGAAGTACAAAAAGGGTGAAAAGGATATACGGAGAAGGGGTAGTGAGTCCTTATAGGATAAAGAAAGCATTTATGAATATAAAACAATTGGTGATTAACCTGTCTGCTTATGAGTTATCACAAAATGAACTTAATGTACTGAATAAAGGGCTATCATTTATTCCTACTGCTGACTCGGACATTTCTGAAATTGTTTTTGATATTAAAATGTTCACACACAACTTAATGTTAAAAATTATGTTTGATGGGAGTGTGAATGATGCAAGTGATGCTGGATTTTTTAGGAAACCTAGCTCATTTATTCCCAAACAAAGCCCACTGATACATGCTTTTGAACAAATGTGTTTAGGAGATGCATACAAAGTGTATTATTCACAGAAGGTTAAAGGTCAGACAAATAAAATGTATAACTTAACCAGAAGTGAATTTGAAGCAATGCTTAATTTGCAAGCCACCCCTTCCATTATGATACAGTCGGCTGACAAGGGAGGCCAGATTGTCGTAATGGATAGAGTTGAATACGACAATATAATGGTTAATATGTTGAATAACCAAAGTTTTTATAGAGTTGTCTCACCTTTACAGGTGAAGAGAATGATAGAAAAAGTTTGTAATGGGTTAGAAGAGTTGAAAAGGAAGAGTTTTGTAGATGTAGAATTGTGTAAGTATTTTGTCATTTTGAATCCCACCATTCTAATTCAGGGATTGTCCAAGCTTCATAAAAATCCAATAAAAACCCCCCATGACACCGATAGTAGCAGATAGGAACTGGTGTACAGAGTCTACCTCTATATTTCTAGAAAAAAATCTATGCTGTCTAATAATTCAGTCTGAATATATATTAAGAGATACAGAGCATTTTGTAAGGGACCTTTATGAATATGTAAATAAGGAACAATTGCCTAGTCAGTGTTTGTTAGTTACACTTGATGTTGTGTCAGTGATACCAAATGGCACAGGCATTAACAGTATTACTAGACAGTTGGACAAGGATATAAATTTTACAAAGTCGAGAGTAGAATTGATACAGGCATTGTTAAAGATGGTACTAGAGAACAACGTCTTCCTATTCAGAGATACAATGTATTGGCAGTGCAATGATGTGTCAATGGGAACATAATGTGCCAACAGTTATGCAAATGCTATGATGTCTGAATGGGAGATGGATTGTTTGATAAAAGGCCCATTTAAGCAATTTTTTTTTTCGCAGATTTGTAGATGTCCTGTTCCTTTTGTGGAATGGATTATTTGAATTGTTGATGGAATTTATGGATTTTATTAATAAGGCAACACATACTGAAGTGAATTTTTATATGTATCTATATGTAAGAGAAACAATCATGAATTGAGTACAAGTCTGTACAGGAAAGACTGTCATGTGAATAACTTGTGAAGTAGTGAGAGTATGCACCCGAAATATATCTTTAGAAATGTAATACAAAATCAGGCTTATAGAGCATCAAGACTCAATGCTAATGAGGAAGATTTTAAAAGACAAATAGAGATTGTTGGGTCAGAACTCATGGAAAGAGGATACAATGAACAGCTGATACAAAGAAATTTAACAGATTTAGTCAAATTAAGGAAAACTAGAGCTAAACCATACTTTTTGCAACAGACTCCAACTAACTCAACCTATAAGGAGAACAGACAACATATTCCAAACAAGTTAAGGATGTGTCTTAGTTATTCTAGAAATATTAGATCATATACAGATATTTTTTAATAAACATTGGAACATCTTAATGACAGACAGGCAAGTGAGTAAGTACTTGGATCCAAGACCCCAATTTACATTTAAAAATAAAAAATCCTTGAGAAGAAAGCTTTGTACCACCAGAGATTATAGTGTGACACATGTTATTGGGGGGACTAGACCATGCAGGAACTTTCAGTATTGTAAGTATATCTCTGAAGATGAAGAATTTAGACATCCAGATACAGCTGAAAAATATAAGTTTGGGACTAGTGCCACGTATGATAGCTCCCATGTTGTCTATTTAGCTGTATGCCACGTATGTCATAAGTATTATGTTGAGAAGACTGATAGACAGCTTAGGTTTAGAGTTAGAGAACATCTGTATAACATAAAGAAAAAGAGTTTATTTAATGCATTAGCGAAACATGTTATTGAGACTAATGACCATCACACATTTAAGTTTATGGTCCTGGAAGGTGTATGGTAAATCCAAGGGGAGGAGATATTAGAACCAGGATAGAAGGACTGGAGGCTGAATGGATCATAAGGCTAAGGGCAGACACAGGGCATGGCCTTAATGACCATGTACTCTTGAGACCTATCCTAAGAACTCGACCTTTACGCAGATATGAATTGTTAAAATTTTATATGTTTGTGTTTTATACAATTTTATGCTTTTATATCTTTTTATTATTAAATGTCTTTGCCTTTAAATGTTTAATGATAGGTCATGTGATATCACTTAATAGTATAAGTATGGTGTTTTAATTTTACTTAACACACACCTGAAGATGCAGTCAGTGAAAGCGCTTGTGTTTGTGTTTGGTACCATTAAATTATTTGGAGAACTGGAGCCTTGCCTCTGTGTATTTGTTTGTACATTTGGATAGCTTTTTTAATATGATTAAAAATAGGATGACATTTTTGAGACAGAATTCAAAAATGGCACAGGGAATGGTGCAAGGACGTTTTAATATGAATAAAAATAGGATGAAGTTTTGGCATATGGAACACAGGAAAAAAGAAGCGTCCCAATTTCTATACCAAGTTGTAATACTTGATAGTAAGAAGAGATAATTCGTGTGAGGAAGGCAAATAGTAGAATCTATTCAATAGAAATCTGAGATAAAAGGGAAGAAGAAGCAGAAGAACAGGAAAGTACTAGAAAAATGTTGATACATAATAAATAAAATAATAATAATCATGCTAGTTAACTCTGGGAATGCTATGATCTATGCTATGATCTATAGTGTCACTTGAGTGAGAATATACCAGTATACACCAATTCAATCTCTAGAAATTAGGTCAGTGGATATATATTCTATGCAACCAATTCTGTTAATAACGATTATGGCAGTGATGAGATTTTTACATTCTGTAGTTTGATACTACTTGATATGACAAGAAAGAAGAGAGTTACATTCTTAAAAGAAGAAGAAGACCTAGATGAAGTAATATAAAATGTTATGTCTATAGGAAAGTTTGAACAATTGCTATCTATGTAAGAACTATGTAGGCTGGTAACTTGATATAAGAACTGTGAAATATCTGAAACACAGCTGAACCACAGGAGTTTTTTCTTTGCAACTTCCTATAATGCTTCACATATACACAAAAATGTAGATGCACATACACTGATGAAAACACATACATACAGACACACTGACACACACACTGACACACACACACACACACACACACACACACACACACACACACACACACACACACACACATACATAATGCTCATATACTTTGTGAAATTGTATAGAATAACAGTTGTTGCAGTAGCATACATGTTCTAAAGGGTGTGAAATAAGATATAAAAAGGTCTTTCATTAGTGACTGCAAAAAGAAAAAAGTGCTTGGATTACTGTCGAAAGCAGATTGTCTCCCTACAGTACTTTAGCCAATCACACTTGTCACCAAATACACCACCCACAGATATGAAGTGAAAAGAAGAGCAAAAAAAAAAAGTCTTCATATTACTGTTTATTACTCAATCATGCCCTACTAAATCCACCCCCCCAAAAAAAAAAAAAAAAAAAAAGCTTATTTCACAAATGGCTACATACAGTATGGCAGACAATTTACTCTTCAAGTGAAGAGCTCAAAATAAAAAAGCAGAAAATTCAAGTCAAGCACTTCTTTGTACTGCCATTTTTATACAGAAAAAAAAACTGCGAAGCTCTTGATCACACCCCCCCTATCACTTTGCACCCAGGGTAATTGCCCCATTACGCCATTCTTGCTACACTGCTGCATGCAAATTATGTGCAGGAAGATGTGGGTATGTCATTAAACCTGTACTATGCTAGAACTACACATCTGTCTGTTACAACATTGGAGTGTGAGATGTGCACATGTAATAAAACATAAAGGTGGATAGAAATGGAGGATGATTTTACTTAAAGTGGGCCAGTACTAGACTACGGTCATACCATCAGTAAATCCATGTTGTAATGTTGATGTGAGACAGTGCATGTCATAGTGCAAGGGTTCATAAGAACACAATCAGTGACATTTCTCACATGTGTAGGCTGATTGCAATAAAACAGTGCAAGTAATTCACCTTAAGGTAAGTAAACCTGGAGATCTCACATGACATATTTACCATACATATGCCACAGCAATAGTTGTCAGTGAAGCAGTTATGATGCAAGTCCCCAGGAACATAGCATACATCATTGTATTTATATATGGATAACTTACAGTTATTATTATCATATATATCCCACATTGCCACCACAGCAGTGGCATGGACACAAGACATGATAACTGAATGGAGTACATGAGACCAGTAAAACAGAGAATATATTTGGAATGATGTTTAAAATCTTCTAATGGGTCCACCACCATGGAAATCCAGATCTCACCCCCCCCCCACACACACACACACAAAGGGCTCCACCATGAAAAACCTCTCCAAAGCTGACTTTGGACTCCTAAAAACAGAGGTGGCTAACTTCATGGCACCCATGTCAATAGAAAATAGATGCATGACTGCCAAATCATACACCAATGCACTGTATGAACATGTACATAAGTGCATGGAACTAGCCATACCCAACAGAACCAAGATGCTCTCCTCCAAAAAAGGAAGCCACTCTGGTGGTCCCCTGCCATTAATAAACTCTACAACGGAAGGAAGAAAGTGTTGCAGAAAAAGGTGAACATCCAAGACTGGAAAAATTCCCTTATTAGCCTCAACAAAAAGTTGAGATCCCTCATCAAAACCTCCAAAGCCAGCTATGAAGGCAGAATTGCGGCAGACACTAAAAACAACCACAAAGCCTTCTTTAGCTATATCAAGAATCTCCGTGGCAATACCCAGATTTGCTGTGAGTTACTGCACAATGGTACCACCTATACTGAGACAACAGATATTGCCAACATACTGGCCGACAGATTCAGTGCCAACTTTACCCCCCCCCCTCAAAGGACCAATCTCAATGCCGGAAGAAAGCCAGGCACCCTGCATTACTGTAGCACAGGTTAAAGCTGCATTGTCTAAGGCCAAGAATCAAGCTTCCATGGGACCCGACAATATCCCTTGCTGTGTTCTACATGAATTACAAAGTGAATTGGAGCCACATCTGTGTGGTCTGTTCACTCACAGCCTCGCCTCACGCTTTGTCTTTACCGAATGGCGACTGCTACAGTCATCCCTCTCCATAAAAGAGGAGCGACTACAAATCCTGGAAATTATCGCCCCATTAGCTTGACAAGTCTGACATGTAAAGCTATGGAGCACATCATCATGGACCTAAGTTAACAATGATATAAGGAATCTCCAAACTCTAGATTCCACGTAATTTGGTTTTATGAAAGGTAGATCATGCCTGCTCAACCTGGTTGACTTCTTTGAGTCAGTCACCAGAGTGGTGCATGAAGGTGAGGCAGTTCATACAGCCTACCTCAATCTGGTCAAGGCCTTTGATACGATTCCTTACTCACAAATTATTGATAAACTCACAAATCTAGACATCAACCCCTATATCATTAGCTTGGTTGCAAATTGGCTCACAGATAGACCACACCGTGTGAAAGTAGTGCACTCCAATCAAACTGCCAACCAGTCATGAGTGGAGTCCCACAGGGATCGGTCCTGGGTCCTGTCTTGTTTGGTATCTACTTCTGAGAAGTTTAGGCCAACATGGAGGGACTCTGGCTGACCAAATTTGCAGATGAATGGAAGCTGGGAGCCATTATTATCTCCCCAAGTGATGCAGACATGCTACAGAAAGGCTTCACTGAGACCAATAACTGGTGTCAAAAGCGTGGCCTTAAGCTTAATGGCAAAAAATGCATCGTCATCTGCTTTGGGAAAAACTCAGTTCCCACTAATTACCACATCAGTGGGAGCTCACTGAACACTAAGGGCATTATAAGAGATCTGGGGACACAGGTTGACAGCAACCTCTCCTTCAACCACCACATTGCCACTGTGGTCAGAAAGTCCTTCTATGTGGCACATCTCATTACCAAGGGTTTTGTATCCAGGAAGAAAGAGATCATCATTTCTCTCTACTCTTCCCTCATTAGACCAGTCATAGAGTATAATGCCCCATTTGGCATGTACATCACTAGACACCTGCAACAGCTGGAGACACCACAAATGTACCTCACAAAGAGGATCCTAGGCCTTAAACACACGTCCTACACTGACAGACTCAAAAAAACTCCAGCTATTCTCTGTCGCATATCATCTACTAAGAGGCTATCTCTGCAGACTTACAAAGCCATGTCTGACCCAGCTCTGCTAGAAATGCTACATCTAAATAAATCCCAATCCCTCCACAACACAAACTCCAGAGACCTCAACCTCATTACCACAATCAACAGAATATGCTGGAGGGACAGATTCATAACCCAGAGACTGCCCATGCTCTGGAATAGACTTCCCATACATGTCAAGCAGAGCACCTCGATGTCCCTCTTCAAAAGAAATCTTGA
The DNA here is from genome assembly GCF_019279795.1 of Protopterus annectens. Lineage (NCBI taxonomy): Eukaryota > Metazoa > Chordata > Ceratodontiformes > Protopteridae > Protopterus > Protopterus annectens. The sequence goes on from NC_056732.1 coordinate 1,198,873,698, forward strand.
TGAGTGGATGGGGAATAGAAAGTTCACCCCAGAGATAACTCCAGTGGCTCTATTTGATAGAGGCACTGGGAACTAACGATGGGTGGCACAATGCCAGGGTACTTTTATGGTCTAGGCTTGTAAAAGCCACTGGGCCATTAGCCTAGTACACACCTATGAACCTATGTCACCTACAAGTTTCAGAACAATATGGAAGCACAGCATACTGTTAAAGTACTGAGACCAAAGATGCATGGAAAAACAGATTGCTAGGGCAGTAAACATTTGGTATTAGGCAATCAAAATGCAGATACCTGTGTCTGAATCCATAATTCTCTTATGTAATATATTCCCTGGTACCGTATATTACCAGGGCATGCTAAAAGGCTACTCAGGACAGATGTGACAGCCAAACACATGTCAGAGGTATATTTAAACTGAGACACTCAGTATAAATGAAAATAGCTGAGGTTAAATTCCTGACTTTGTACAAGGACACATACCCAAGATTAGGATAGTAGTGAGGGATGGTAACAGAGTACTCAGGAGAGAGATGCAGCTGCCAAATGCATTTCAAGTGAATTGACAAAGTGATATCAGGCTAATAAAATGCACTTCTCTGTTTTCAAAAGCATTACCCATTGACACTGTTAACTGCAAATCATTTGCATGACTACTGTATACCACAACAGCAGGTGTTCAGAAAATACACTTTGCACTACTCTTAGAGTTAATGCAACAGAAGTTAAAATGCATAGGGAAAATATGTATAATACAGGTGGGGAGTGAAAGCCAATAAACAATGTATGAGTCTGAGTATGATGACAGTGGGACATGACATATATCAGACTGACATGGCACAACAGTACAGTTTTATGCTTACATAGAATTATTACCATATGATGACAGTTACCATCACTCTGTCTGTAAGATCTGCATTGATATAAACCCTACCAGCATAAGCTCATGTGAGTAGTGCGCTACCAAATGACACCAAAGAACATGTTACGCAACTCGTGTCAGAAATAAATCATAGAGATATGTCATTAGTAGCATGTGTGTGAATGAATTTGGCCATGGTTGAAAGTGAGCACAACTGACCATACAAAAGGATTATATATAAGGAGAATTTATCACTACACATCTGTGCAGTAAGTCATTCCCCGAGATTCATGAAGCTCGGTGCAAGGCCGGTGTTAGGCTTGCGCCGACCGTGCAGCATGAAGATGGTGCAGTAGCGCCAAATGCATATTAATGAAGGCATGCTGCTGACACAGCCACATGCACAGGAAAGGAGTGCGAGTGCATTGGGCGTGTCGAAGTGCCGCACGGAGGCGTGGAAATTGCAGCTGTCAATGCACAACCTAAAATGCCTGCATATAACAAGTTGCAAGATAGTAATCATGTGAGTGTCCGTGGATACTGAAACGTATGCAAAGCATGCAAGAAAGTACCTGCGAACACAACGTGAAGAAGCAAACACAAATGTATGGTAGGGAATAACGGGTCCCTATCCCGCGAACAAATGACCTGGAAGACCGTGTGGCCGTAGTCCAATGCAGTGTAGATAGCCATACCAAGTGGAAGTGAAATGCATCATATGTTAGCGAGCCGCGAGTAGGTATGTCCAACCCAATGGTGAGCGTCACCAGCTGACCCATAATGTGAGGGAGGGTACAAAGCTGGGCAGATGTGTCCATAACAAAATACATGAGAAATGTAGATATCTAGCGACCGTATGTCCGAATCATATCCCTCAAGGCATGTAATAGTCACATACAAAAGGTATGCCCGTATTTCACATACCAAATGTGATAGGGAATAGAATAAGCATGTAAACGAAACAGAAGGAGCATTTAAACAGCTACAACAATAAGGACACATGTAGGCTGAAAGGAACAGTATTATCCATACTGTCGACTAAGATTACCACCTGTCCCACTTTGCGAGTGACAGTCCCCCTTTGGGTAGTTGTGTCCTGACAAAAACCTGTAAAAATGGCAAATGTCCTGAGATTATAGGACAAAATTATTCCCTGTACGTTATGGAATAGTTGCATTAAACAGTTTTTCTGTATCTAAATTACATAAATGATATAAGAAACAGAATAAGCAACTAAACTGCTACAAGAATAAGCTTTTATATAGGCAAGAATTCTAAGTTCTATCCTGTGTACTGACCATGGGTATGTGTCGGCCTGCAAAATGTGATGTTTGTACCAAAAATGTCCCACTTTAGCCAATTGAAAAGGTAGCAACCCTACCGTTGACTGTGGGGAGGTGTTGTCCACTACAGTTGGATATGTGTACGGAATATATCCCATCCTGAACAAAGGTAAAGGTGGCATCCTACCAATGAGTGCAACAGGCTGCCAAAATCCGGAAGTCAGCGGTACAAGCCGAACTTGTCAGGATGTCTCACAGTCGAACAGGTAGTACCCGGGTATACAAACCATGTAATGAAAGTTAAGTATGGGCGTGTACCTATGTGCGTGAGGTATAGCATGTGGAAAGTAAACATGGCAGGGTAGTCCACACAACCATACAGGTACCAGACACATGTAGGGTATTCAATGTGTTACTCTGGCCATGTCATGGGCCAACAACCAAAGCAGTGATGTATGGGGTGTGAGGAATGTGTGTGTGTGTGGGGTGGAAGGGTAATGGTACAAACCTCCAAGGTGATACTGTGTCGTATGCAGAATAGGTGAACTGGGGGTGTATGAAGGAGCAGCGGGTGAAGCTGAAAGAAATACAACCACATGTATAAACAGCTGCAATACAAGCAGACAGGCCATACTGTAGAACACAATCACACAAACAGATGAATATTGAAATGTGTGATACAAAAGTATAGATATGTCACCGGCACATACCCACAGATTGGTCCTGATGGAACTGGCCATAACAAATGTAACACACCTGGATGGAACCGGCCATAACAAATGCAACACACCTGGATGCATAATGGACTACCCAGCATCCCCTCCACATCACACAACCCGCTCTCGTACCTGAACGTCCACCAAATCCAGCCATACTTGGCCTACTGGTTTTGTGCAGCCACAGCTACACATAGTGACCACTACGCATATGTAGTAGGTAGTGTCACCCTAGGCGGTTGCATAATTGCACATGACCTCAGCACATTTTTGTAACTCCAAAAAGATGTTCGGTATTTCTCTTGTTGTGAATCGGTCCAATTTTTGGATATCCCTCATGGGATACGTAACCTGTGTAAACATTAGAATGGAAGACACGAAGTCCAGTCCTGTGGATATCTGGACAGAAGTTGGAATGTGCATTAGAGGTGCACGACACTGTCAAGCCCTAAGTGGTCATGCATAACCTACAACCCAGGATCAAACACTTGTCCATGACGCACGTGTCCCAACATGAATAAGCGGGAGAATATATTGCACACATTCACATAGTGGCAAATGGTATAAGGGTGATGAAGGCACTGACGTAAACACTGATAACGCTGAGAGAAGAAGGGAGCCACTTTTGAGATTTTTAAGTATTTTTTCTCTGTTTATTTGCTAAGTTTTTCTGCATAGCTGCCTAGCTTGAGCATTTTCTGGCTTGTTAAACTTGATTTCTGTATTAGTAGCTGTATTTAGAGCACAACCAAAAGCTGTTTGCTGAATTTCCTGTTTGCACTTAATTTTAAATCGTTTTTTTTCTTAAAACTTGCATATTTTCTGTCCTTGACCTAGCACTCGTGTGGGGTCATTTACTGCACTGTTATAACTTGATATTACTTGTGAACCTCTGCTATCTCTGTAAAAAACAAAAACAAAACAAAAATCTTGCTTTTTTCCCACTTTTCTGAGAGTTAAAAAAGTTCAGTTACAGGCTTGCTGTTCCTGAACTGTTTGAAAGTTTCTGTGAGGCCATTTTTGCTTGGGCTGAAGGAGGGTCTCTGTGTTGATCAGTGGCAGTGAATAACATTGAGCAGCTTCCCTGCCCCCTGTAGAGGTGGTTACTGACTTGAAACTGCAGTTTTATTCGCCACTAGGGGTCATTTCCAAAACTCCTTCATCTTCCTCTCTTAAAACCTAGTTGCCTCGTGGTTTGGGCATCTTTTCAGGCTTGTTGGCTGTTGGTGAAGCACCCTCCAAGAGGAAAAAACACTGAGAGAAGAAGGGAGCCACTTTTGAGATTTTAAGTATTTTTTCTCTGTTTATTTGCTAAGTTTTTCTGCATAGCTGCCTAGCTTGAGCATTTTCTGGCTTGTTAAACTTGATTTCTGTATTAGTAGCTGTATTTAGAGCACAACCAAAAGCTGTTTGCTGAATTTCCTGTTTGCACTTAATTTTAAATCGTTTTTTTCTTAAAACTTGCATATTTTCTGTCCTTGACCTAGCACTCTTGTGTGGGGTCATTTACTGCACTGTTATAACTTGATATTAGTTGTGAAAAATCAATCCGGACTAGCCAGAAAACGAAAAAACAGAACCACAGACCAAACGGCTCGAACTTTTGCAACAAAAGATGACAATTAGAGTAAATAAGTTTTAGCGCTTTCTTCCACTTTATTTTAAACCATGGACTTCATCAGAAAAACGGGAACTCTCCCATGTTCCCGTTTTTTATACATAACAGGATGTGATGTAAAATGGGTCACACATATAATTAGTGTCTCTGTTTATCTATTGCAGTATATTATAGTAAAAAAATCATTCTAAATTCATTATATTATTGTGTCAACGTCATTACAATCATTTTATATTCTAACTATTCAACACTACTTTTAAAAAGTTTTTTAGTTGAGATTTACATAATACATTCTTATTAGAAAATAAAAAATGAAAAATAAAAAATAAAAAATAAAAAGTAATAATAATAAAACTGTTGTTGTTTATATCCAGTTTCTCAAAATGTGAATCTTGTTAATAATAAATTCTATCTCAAATGTCAATGTGTCACATGTCTCAATAATGATCGTAAATTCTCTCTAATTTAAGAAATACTATACTTTTTTTGAGAGTACTATACTTTTTTGAGTAATCTGAAAACAAACTTCAACTAGTCTGTAACAAATGTATATGTAAATTACTACTAAATTCAACATTAGAATAAAACTATCTAACCTACTTATATACCTAATAAATAATGCAATTAATACTGACTTTACTATCTGTATAATAAAAAACATTTAATATTGATTGTGTCGTTTAGTCCCGGGGAGGAATCAGCACCTAATAGCAGCTGCCACAATGTCTCTTTCTGTTCCAATTTGTTATTAATGTCACCCTTCAACACTCCCTTGTCTATTTTATCCAATACAAAAAATTCAAACTTTTTAAAGTTGTTACACACCAAAGCATGTCTTGCTAATGAATTATTAGTATCCTTATTTTTTATTGCAAGGGTGTGTTCGTAAATGTGTCTTTTTAGAACTCTTATTGTTTTACCAATGTAATAGTTTCCGCAAGTGACACATGTGGCCAAATAGACCACATGGTCACTGTTACAGTTGTAATATTCTCTTGCCCAAAGTGTTTTATTCAAATGTTTCAAAGTCACAAAGGAAGTATTTGTGATGTATCTACACTGCTTACAATCTTTGCATGATAAAGTTCCCTTTTTGTTACTTACTGCTCTCGTCAAAGTCTCTCTGTTATAACTTTTGTACTCTAACATCTTCTTCACATTCACCATATTTTTGTAGGTGAATGTTGGTTTTATACCCAAAACTGTCATAAGCTCTCTATTTCCCAAAATAATCCTCCAATTTGTCTCTATGATACTCCTGATGTACAACATCTCATTGGACATAGGTAACGGAAACATTGTGCTACAGTCCTTTAATTCTAAATTTGGTGTCTTATCTACAGTATTGACCACCAAAAACTCATTCATCTCAATAGACAAAATTGGTTTTGCTACTCCTTGTCTTAAGTTAGCTACTTCTTTTTCCAATTTCTTCAACAATTTTAATTGATATCCTCTCTCCAAGAATAACTTCCTTAATAAAAGTAACTCTGTATGATATGTATCATTTTCTGATGTTAGTCTACTTAATCTTATCATTTGCCCTTTTATAACATTTCGCTTCATGTGCTCTGGATGTAAACTTTCTTTATGCAGATACTGATTTGTGAAACATGGTTTCCTATATATTTTGCTTTGTAAGGTGTGATTCTCACCGTCAAAATATAATGTCACATCTAAAAAATGTATTTCCTTCCCATATCCACTAATTTTAAATGTCAAGAAGCTAGTTGTTTTATTTAGATCATTTACCATGTTTTCAAATTCATTCTTCTCTCCACCCCATACAAAAAACTAATCATCTATGTATCTAACATAAAGTAAAACTTTGTTGTAACTATTATGACATTTTAAATGTTCATTTTCCCAGTTCGACATGACTATATTTGCGAATGCAGGAGCCACTCTGGCTCCCATCGCCACTCCTGAAATTTGTTTGTAATATTCTTTCATGAAAATGAAGAAATTGTTATCTAAAATCATGTCCATGAGTGAACAAATTGTATTGATTTTAGAACTACCCATACTTGACTTTGTAGCAAGATACTGTCTCAAGCCCTCAACTCCTTCTTCCTGATTGATTGATGTATAGAGACTCTTTACATCCAATGGTGCAAAGTGTACTTCATTATATGAAAAGTTACTTTTAGCTAGAATTTCTAACAGGTGCCACGAGTCTCTTAAGAAGTGTTCTGCTTTTTGTGCCACTGAGTTTAAGATACTGTCTAACCAAATAGAGATATTCTCCGTTTTGGAGTTTTTTGCAGACACTATTGGTCTGAATGTCAAATCATCCATACCATACTGTACCTTTGGTATTCCAAAGAAAGTTCCTATGTTTGGATACTCAGTTAACATAAAGTCATAGTCTTCTTTTTCTAATTCGTCTTGACAATACATGTCGAAAAGGGTAGTGTTTATCCTCCTATAACATTTCAAAATATATTCAAGACTTACTTTACAGTAATTGTGCTCATCTTCTAATAGTGTATTTATAGCCTTGTTGTAATCAGCTACATTCATAACTATTAACTTTCCCCCTTTATCCGCCTTCATTACCCTGATGTCTTTAGAGTTTGTTAAATCATCTAGGGCTTTGCGTTCACAAGATGTCAAATTATCTTTTATGTCTGTGTTTGTCATACTTCTAAATTCATTCTCACAAACTTTTTGAAACACTTGAAGTGTGTTGACTAAAGGGGGATTATAAGTACTGGGTCTCCTAAATGTGTTTTCCCTGTTAGTACAAGGCAAGTTCACATCCTTCATAATATATTTCAGATTTAACTTACGCAGAAAAATCCTGAACTCTACTAATAGTTTTCCTATTTCCACTCTATTAGAGGGTATGTAATTAAATCCCTTCTTTAACAAATCAATACAGGAAACAGAAAGATTAAAATCACTTAAATTGATTACAGTCATGGAATAATCAACAGTCTCAGAGTGTGCCTTCACCACTTCTTCCTGTTCTTCCCTTTCTGTTTGCCCTTGTGTTGGGTGGAATTGTACCACCTGGTAGTCTTTTTGGCTGGACCCTGGTTCATTTGAAAAGGGCCATTATTATTGGATACTAGTACCTCTGCAAAACTAGTATTAGGTGTATTTCCCTTATTACTGTTCCCACCATTAGTATTGCTCTTATTGTTTTCCACTGTTTGTTTTTCATTGACAACAGTGTTGGTGTTAACTGTGGGATTCGTTTTTGCACAGTTTCCTTCACCATTACTGACCCCCCCATTCGTTGTTTCACCACCGATGGTATAATTAAGTCTCTGGTCACATTCTTCTCTGTTGGTCGTTCCATAGTCATTAGAGTCATTATGTTCAGTGAGTGTACTAATATATGCCTCATTATTAGTATAGGCATATATGTCCCTTCTCATCTTATTCTGCTTTCTAATAATTATTGTAGCCTTGTGTCTGTTAGATTTGACCTCTATACTGTTGTATAGAGGTAAAAACTGAGAAAAACACGAAAACTGTTTGATCTTCTCATCTAACTTTCTTATGTCTTCTGTAAGTGTAAGCAGTTCTCTTTCGTAGTGATTCACTAGAATCCGCATCATAGATATCCCAGCCTCATTATACAAATTTATTAATGTCCTACATAGGTCATCCCCTGGTACAACGCAGTTCGGGAACTTAGCTGTCCTGAGACCTTGAGGTACAATATTTCGTGCAATGCACTCGTTCAAGTAAGAAACCTCTAAACGTAAAGTAGTCAACCTGATAACAAGCCGTTCTAGTTCAAAAACAGCTTTTTTACATGCTCGCGTTGTATCAGTGTTTATAGCATTTGTTCCGTTAAATGTTGGCATTAGTTGAAAGTTCTTAAACGGATTCTCCGTTTCAGAACAAACATAACCCCAAACATTACCCATGTATTTACCTGGAACATTGTTATTGTCACCAACGGCTGTAACAGTATCTGTACCATTGTGAATATTTAAATTAGTCCTTGTACTTGTTTGGTTCGAAACAGTTAATGTAATGTCTTCATTACCTTGTTTATCCTGCACACTCAGAACTTTTTCTCTTCCAGTTGTTTCATTGACACTCGCATTTGATTCACACTTTAAGACGTTTTTCACTATTTCTGTGATTTTAGTAAGCAAATCTTGATCAAACCCCTTGGACTGCTTCCGCTCTCCAGCTGATACAGCTCCGTCCAAACCGGGCGTCGGATAGATGGAAATTTCCAATAGATCATCCTGGGAGAAGACTTCAGTTGCCATCCGATACAAAAGCCACCAAACCGTCTTGTGAAATATGTGTTGTGAAAAATCAATCCGGACTAGCCAGAAAACGAAAAAACAGAACCACAGACCAAACGGCTCGAACTTTTGCAACAAAAGATGACAATTAGAGTAAATAAGTTTTAGCGCTTTCTTCCACTTTATTTTAAACCATGGACTTCATCAGAAAAACGGGAACTCTCCCATGTTCCCGTTTTTTATACATAACAGGATGTGATGTAAAATGGGTCACACATATAATTAGTGTCTCTGTTTTATCTATTGCAGTATATTATAGTAAAAAAATCATTCTAAATTCATTATATTATTGTGTCAACGTCATTACAATCATTTTATATTCTAACTATTCAACACTACTTTTAAAAATTTTTTTAGTTGAGATTTACATAATACATTCTTATTAGAAAATAAAAAATGAAAAATAAAAAATAAAAAATAAAAATAATAATAATAAAACTGTTGTTGTTTATATCCAGTTTCTCAAAATGTGAATCTTGTTAATAATAAATTCTATCTCAAATGTCAATGTGTCACGTCTCAATAATGATCGTAAATTCTCTCTAATTTAAGAAATACTATACTTTTTTTGAGAGTACTATACTTTTTTGAGTAATCTGAAAACAAACTTCAACTAGTCTGTAACAAATGTATATGTAAATTACTACTAAATTCAACATTAGAATAAAACTATCTAATCTACTTATATACCTAATAAATAATGCAATTAATACTGACTTTACTATCTGTATAATAAAAAACATTTAATATTGATTGTGTCGTTTAGTCCCGGGGAGGAATCAGCACCTAATAGCAGCTGCCACAATGTCTCTTTCTGTTCCAATTTGTTATTAATGTCACCCTTCAACACTCCCTTGTCTATTTTATCCAATACAAAAAATTCAAACTTTTTAAAGTTGTTACACACCAAAGCATGTCTTGCTAATGAATTATTAGTATCCTTATTTTTTATTGCAAGGGTGTGTTCAGAATGCCTTTTAGAACTCTTATTGTTTTACCAATGTAATAGTTTCCGCAAGTGACACATGTGGCCAAATAGACCACATGGTCACTGTTACAGTTGTAATATTCTCTTGCCCAAAGTGTTTCATTCAAATGTTTCAAAGTCACAAAGGAAGTATTTGTGATGTATCTACACTGCTTACAATCTTTGCATGAAAAAGTTCCCTTTTTGTTACTTACTGCTCTCGTCAAAGTCTCTCTGTTATAACTTTTGTACTCTAACATCTTCTTCACATTCACCATATTTTTGTAGGTGAATGTTGGTTTTATACCCAAAACTGTCATAAGCTCTCTATTTCCCAAAATAATCCTCCAATTTGTCTCTATGATACTCCTAATGTACAACATCTCATTGGACATAGGTCTTTTTAGAACTTTTTTAGAACTTTTTATTCACAATTAATAAAGCCCATGTAAGCACAAAGACGTAGTAAACATATGTAACCCACAATAAGGATATGCAAGTGCGCCTGCGCGTGTGTAATCCACTCACAGCATAGCAAATGAATGCTGTTTTCAACATGTTTATTTGTATATCTATACATGGATATATATATTTGTGAATAGATATATATCCACAGACTTAAACTAAATAAATATATGAAATAAAGAATGTACAGACACACACACACACACACACACACACACACACACACACACACACATATATATATATATATATATATATATATATATACACACACACACACACACACACACACACACACACACACACACACAAAATACATTAATTGATATATACATAACACACATATAAACATATGTCCTTGTAGATATAACACATGTACATAAATAGGTTACATCATAGCTATTATGGATAGACATACAGACATGCAAGAAAGGTAAATACACTGCTGCTTTCCAAACCATTGCCCGGAAAGTACCAGTGTGCCAAATCTACAAGTTATACTCTTTAAACATGGATATAGGTGTCCTTTGCAGGACCCCAAAAATTGGTCCACTACAGGCACCGTCCTGTAATGATCGAAGCAAAGAAAATCACACTTTCAGCTACAATATAGCTGTACATGCAACAGTAGCTTGTGCAAGGGTAATAACACATGGGTTGACAGAATGTATGACATTTGTCCCGATACACAGAGAGTGGATAGTGCTTAGAAGTGTCTTCATACTTTATTATCGCTCACATTAAATATGTCGTATGACTACTGTGGAGGGGTGTCAGGTATGGGAATCATGGGTCTGCAATAATGGGCCTAGGTTCCCAGGTGTTGGTTGGCACAGATTTATTAGGCCCGCCCCATGGGAGTGAGTAATATTCCTATGTGGGTATAGCACACACCTATACCTTCCAATAATGAAGATCCCATCTACTGGATATTGTGTAAACCATTGGGGGAAGACGTAGGGACTAATATCAGTGTCATGTAAGTGACTATCATGGACGTACATGTATATGAATAAGATGGTAATCATACCTCTCAACCTTTCAGAATAAGACATCTGGACAAAGGCATATTAAAATAAGTACAAATAGGGACTATTTAAATATTCCTCTGACAAAGTTAGAACGTTGATAGAATGATGGATAATTCATTAGTATGAATGTTTTGAGGGTTATTAATTATAAACTACTAATGTCTGTCATTATTATCTAACCTCACAGTCCTTAATGACCTGCCACTAATTTACCAGAAAGGCACAATATTATGAAAAAAGGAACAACATTATAAGTCTAAGTTCGGGTCATTTACCCAAAATGTGTACAGTTGAGAGGTATGAAGCTAACCTTGTCCTAAATAAATGTACAGAACTAGTGATATCAGGTGGACAGGTGTGAAGAAAGACGGGATGGCAAATGACAAAACATGTATAAGTCAAAAGCATGTACCTCGATAAATGTGAATGAATACTTATGCCCTATGATAGTCAATGTGGAAGGTTAATAGAAACAAAATAAATGTGTCCCTCAGGGTGTTATGCAGTGTCCCCGATACAGTGTTCAGTCTCCCACACTCGCATGTGGGTTTGCCACTGATGGAAAGCGCAAATACCGGCGAACACATAAGGTAGATGATAGCATAATATGTTTTGATTAACACCTGTTGGCTTTTGTGAGGAACACAACACTCTGGGTGGGTGTGTCCTGCAAAAAGAATCTAATGGCATCTTTCCTGTGATTTCTTCTTGTGTGTAGTGGTGTAATAAAATGATATATCTTGTATCAGAAACAGATACATGTTACAGGAAACAGTATTATCGACTATACTACTACAAGAAAAATCTGAAGGTATGAAAATCACTGAAGTAGATAATTTAGTATTGACCGCAGGTATGTGTTGACTTGTCAAATGTCACAGCTATATATATAGTACCTATAGGGCTATCACCTTTACAAATTATGAAAGTTGGAGCTGCTCTGTAGAAATGTCAGACGTAGCAGGTCAAAACATACCTACAGCCATGTATACTCCACAAATTGACATATTACACACAGCAAAGCTTAGGCCAGGAGTCATGGAGCCTTCACCGGCATGTACGAGTAGAGTAAGAGTAGAGCAAGGCAAGATGTCTGCCGAGCTATTCAGCAATATCCTAAAGGGGTGTGTAAGACAGCCCCTAAAATGAACGTTGTACGGACAATGTTAGGATATGCAAATTACCCCATTTGTAGGTGAAAGCTATGCAAATTATGTAAATCTGCGACACATGAAACATTAAGCTGTCCGTGCAAGAGTAGAGTTATGTGCAGAAATGTACTCGGATGTTAACCGAGTTACGTTCTGCAAGTAGCTAAATGGAGCAATGTCATCTACAAATAAAAGATGAATTTAGTTGAAGAAGCATGCCAATTGCCAAATATAAGGCCAGTGGCATATTTTTCCATTGGAAATTAATAAAACTCTATTTGTCCTCCCCGATCTCCGGTGTGTAAGCGTAGCAGAGCAGAGCGAAAACGTGCTGCGCTAAACAAGAAAAATATTTAAAATATACATAGAAATTGTAATTTTAGTTAAAAGTTAGTTCACCATGCAGGTGAATGGCAAGCTGAAGACAACATGCCTACTGAGTACTGGTTGCTATGTGTGAAAGCGCTCTGTCAGAGATGTAACCAAGCATTAGTAGGAAATCCGATGCAACTGAGGCTGAGGATAGTGAATCACAATTTGTCATGCCATATGGGCCAAGCCACTACAGTGTAAGAGTAGGTTAAGGGGACTATCAGAGTAGAAGATAGGTGACATCATGAGTGTGTATGTATAAAACACTGTAATCCTATTGGAGCAGTGTGTCACATGTTTGCTGTCAGTTACTCATCAGCGGAAGAGGCATGTTATGATTTATCCTAGGTACAGTCAGGAAACTGACGGTGTACGCCATGGATATCACTGAAGTTTCTTGCAAACCTGCTTACAGTGTGTTCGTGCCTGTGCATGCCTGTAAGCCCGATTAAGCATGTGTGTGCGCGTGTCAGCCCATGTGCGCGCGTTGAAGAATGAGTAAGTTAGTGTAAGAATGCTGAAGCTCGTGTAATGTCATGTAAGCCAGTGTACGTGTTTGTAAGTATGTATAAATCTGTACTACACACATCACACATGTACTGCACACTCTGAAACATATGTTGCCAATACTACACACGTCAGTCAAATGGCACATGGATGGATAATAAATTTTCAGAATTAACAGTGCTGTAAACTATACTACATTGATGGTCATAGCTGCAATGCATCATGCCTGCTTACATACACCTAGAAGGATATCACACTTTGTGTTAACATTTTAACATTAATACAGTGCTATAAAGCCACCCTGTACATCAGCACCATGTTAGTCTGTTCCCGCATCAATGTTACACATTACAGGTGATGGCACAGGTGTCATCATATGCACAGGGTATGGTGTTTCTTTTCCAGAGCCTGTCATTGAGCCATCCAATCAACATGTAAGTATGTGTGTGTGTGTGAGGGACAACAGTGTTTGCATGGCCCAATGTTGATGCAATTTGTGTGTGTATGTGTTTGCCCTAGCTGTTTGTTTCATGTGTGTGTGTCTGCATGTACACAGTTTCAGCATGTGTCAGCCATACACAGGAGGTTGTGGGACAGTCACAGACCGTACCTGAAAGGCTGTACAGATCACCATTACTGGCCATGGACACCCCTCCATGCATTCAACAATATTCCAGTCCTGCACCTGTCAATGTATACACATACATTCTAGGGATCTGTATCACAACCTGTGGATAAACGGGAGTCAGCAATGTTAACCTGATTTGCATAGTATTGTCAGTTAATACATAGTTATATGAGCCATACTCATCCTCCAAAGTAATAACCACTGCTGACTGTTTCTGAGATGTGCACACAACCGTTTAAAGGTGCTGTACTATCATTGTTTTCAATGTCCCTTGTAATACTCAGCAACAAAATAACTGGTCACTACACAACTATAACCCAGGATCACTACAGCACAGAGTATGTGCACTATCACAAAGCCATATTAGATTTACATACATCAAAGGTGATCACATACAGATAATGCAGCACATTCAATAGTGCTAATATCCACATACATATCTATATCTATCTACATTACATATATATGGGATCAGAACACAGACCTAACTACCTTATCACACTACAGAATTACGCATGTACAGAACGCGCTACCGTGATTACTAGATCACAGCATTCACAGAGGCATACGTCTAGCTTGCTGGCATCAGCATCAAAGGCAAAGACACTGTACAGATTCTATGGAGAGTGAATAGTGTAAAAGCAATGTAATGTTGTCATGCAGCAGGAAACTCACACACACACATACACACACACACACGTGGCAGGATTGGGATTAGAACATAGACCTAACTACCTTATCACACTACAGCATTACACATTTACAGAAGGTGCTACCGAGATTACTGAACACAGCACTCCCAGAAGCAGACTTCTAGGTGGGTGACATCATCCGCAAAGGCAAAGACGCTGATAGGGAAAGTATGTAGTGTGAGGCATCTAAAAGCATTACCATGTCCCCAGGCAGCTGGAAACACACACACACACACACACACACACACACACACACACACACACACACACACAGGCACACACTTGGCAGGGGAGGGAGTCGAACATACACCTAACTACCTTCTCACACTACAGCAATACGCATTTACAGAACGCGCTACCGAGATTACTCAACACAGCACTCCAAGAGGCATACTTCTAGGTGGGTGACATCATCCACAAAGGCAAAGATTATGATAGGGAATGTATGTGGTGAGAGGCATCTAAAAGCATTACCGTGTCCCCAGGCAGCTGGAAACACACACACAGACACAGAGGCACACACTTGGTAGGGCTGGAAGTTGAACATGCACCTAACTACCTTATCACACTACAGCAATACGCATTTACAGAATGTGCTACCGAGATTACTCAACACAGCACTCCTAGAGGCATACTTCTAGGTGGTTGATATCATCCGCAAAGGCGCCGATAGGGAATGTATGTGGTGTGAGGTGTCTTAAAGCATTACTGTGTCCCCAGGCAGCTGGAAACACACACACACACACACACACACACACGGCAGGGCTGGGAGTTGAACATACACCTAACTACCTTATCACACTACAGCAATACGCATTTACAGAACGCGCTACCGAGATTACTGAACACAGCACTCCCAGAGGCATACTTCTAGGTGGGTGACATCATCCGCAAAGGCAAAGATGCTGATAGGGAATGTATGTGGTGTGAGGCATCTAAAAGCATTACCGTGTCCCCAGGCAGTTGGAAACAAACACACACACATACACATACAGAGGCACACACTTGGCAGGGCTGGGAGGCGAACATACACCTAACTACCTTATCATACTACAGCATTACGCATTTACAGAACGCACTACTGAGATTACTAAACACAGCACTCCCTGAGGCATATTTCTAGGTGGGTGACATCATCCACAAAGGCAAAGACGCCGATATAGAATGTATGTGGTGTGAGGCATCTAAAAGCATTACCGTGTCCCCAGGCAGCTGGAAACACACACACACACACACACACACACACACACACACACACACACACAGGCACATACTTGGCATGGCTGGGAGTCGAACATACACCTAACTACCTTATCACACTACAGCATTACGCATTTACAGAAAGCGCTACCAAGATTACTGAACAGAGCACTCCCAGAGGCATACTTCTAGGTGGGTGACATCATCCGCAAAGGCAATGACGCTGATAGGGAATGTATAGAGAGTGAGCAGTCTGAAAGCATATTACTATCCCAAGGTAGACATAGACAAACACACGGCAGTGGTGTGATCGGGGCAACTAAATATCTACGGAGCACTACAACACTACATAGATACGGGACGCTCCACAGACAGTACACCCTGCAAGACAGTCAACCAGTGTGTTCAATGTAGGCATCCATCGTGATGTTGAAAATGGACATCTGTTGCCTGGATGTCCACCATCGCTATACAGGATGTCAATGGCCATGCCCATACACAGAGGCACATCACTGACACAAGGTGTCTCTGGCCATGCCCACACACTTAGTATCACATGTCCATTTGGAATGTACTGTGTGTCCATCTACACAACGGCGTACTGGGCATGCTCACACACTTAGCAGTTGCAAAGGGCTGTCTTGCATGCACACAGATTCTAAACACGTAAGGGCGCAGTTTGGAATGTACTGTGTGTCCAACTACACAACGGCATACTGGGCATGCTCACACACTTAGCAGTTGCAAAGGGCCATCTTGCATGCACACAGATTCTAAACACGTAAGGGCACAGTTTGGAATGTACTGTGTGTCCAACTACACAACGGCATACTGGGTATGCTGACACACTTAACAGTTGCAAAGGGCCATCTTGCATGGACATGTATTCTAAACATGTAAGGGAGCAGTTTGGAATGCACTGTGTGTCCAACTACACAACAGCATACTGGGCATGCTCACACACTTAGCAGTTGCAAAGGGCCATCTTGCATGCACACGGATTCTAAACACGTAAGGGCGCAGTTTGGAATGTACTGTGTGTCCAACTACACAATGGTGTACTGGGCGTGCTCACACACTTAGCAGTTGCAAAGGGCTGTCTTGCATGCACACGGATACTAAACACAGAAGGGTACAGTATGATATTACTGTCCCCACGTACATGAAGGCCACTCACATGTATTGACCAGTACACACTCAGGAGCCATCACAGATGTCTCAGGTGCAGATCACAGAGGTACACACCGCAGTCTACAATATAGCCCTCAGACATCACCATGTCGTTGGACTAGCAATACACAGCCATACATCAAAACAACACTGTGTGACTCATGACCAGTGGACTGTACATAGGTGTACAGCAACTGTGCAGACTACACATGTACCGACAGGGTTCCATCATGTGTTATGCATTGCAATGATACCACTGTACATAACCAGGTCAGCTCTACACATACCAGGGGTCCTGGGTCTTACTTAGCTGTGACAGATGACTGTCGCTGTACACCAGCGAACACAGATGTTTGGATATGTCATGCATGTAATTGCAGTGGATATGTGCATGGACCACACACACAACACATATGTACATAGCATAGCTTTTGCTGTCCTCTGTGCAGCCAAGTGGCTACAGCAATCATACACACGCAAAAGGAAGGTGGGTCCATGGCTGTTGAATGCCAACAGTACATGAGGTAGCAATGTTGACTGAGGACACATTCCCTCTGTATGAGTTACCCATGACACCCATCACATCATACAACAGTCCATATGTTATGTATGTCAACACACATGTCCACCAATTGCAGTGCATACAAACATGGCTACATGACAGGCATGTAGGACCAACACCCATGTACAAACTGTAGTGTGCATGCAGCTTCCATGCATGTGCAGTAGCTGATGTAAGTAACTCATCTGTGCCTAACTACAACATGCAGTTGCAATGCAGCCCCATCACTGACACCTTTATATGGTGACATACTGACAGTACGGTAGGATGTACATCAGGTATTGATGGATGTGTGTACATAAAGTGGTGATCCACCTGTGTAGCTGGATGTTCGCTGGGGACGGCTCACAGGTGTGTCACACGCCATCCTACCATTACATGTACAAACAGTACGCTATGTTACTGTTATTTGACGGTGAAGACATAAAACCTACACAGCAGTTGGGTGTTACCAACTGTACGTCACTTGACACCTGTAACACTTACATCCTCCCGTGTGCATATAGCAGCACAATTGCCGGGCATAGCGTTGGTACACATAATGCGGCCAATACTGCTGCATGTCTGCCAGACGTATCATCATATAGCAGGTGTATCATTCACAGTACTGCCATGTGTGTTTACATGTGTGACCATATATGCCACATATGGTGGGGAATACATCCCAATTGTGACACACCCCTGTACACTGTTGTACACATCTGTACATACTGCAGTGTGGAAAGCATGACATAGGCAGGTGTGGTGTGTGTATCACACACATCAGCTATCCGTATGTGTATGACAGTTGTGGTCTCCACAGTGTGTGTGTGTGTGTGTGTGTGTGTGTGTGTGTGTGTGTGTGTGTGTGTGTGTGTGTGTGTGTGTGTGTATGGCTGTCTGGTGCATGGAGTGAGGGTGTATGCTACCATACAGAACACACAGGATCCCTAACCTTTCATGGTGATGCAGTCTACTACCCTGTTGATGCCATCAGTCTCAGCCATACTGGCTACCTGTACATGTCCTTTCTCTGTGTCGCATCGTGTGGGTGCACAGTACTGTGAGGGTGATGACCACATAGGCAAGTGTCCTCACCTCAACACTATGGGGTGTGCGTTATAGTGTTGTTGACCCCGTGAGTGTGGGCATGTTCCTGTAATGTGACAGGGTATTACTGCTACACAGTGAAGCCTCATGCTTTCAAGTGGCCTCTAACATTATCATTGACCAGACCACTGTGTACAACCCCTGCACCATGTCAACATACCTGCGATGTGACCTGGTATAGATGTCATGCCTCTAGCCACTGTAGCCTATTAAACTGCACACATGCTGATGGATTAGTATATGTGTGGACATCTGTGGTATGTTAGACTTTCCAGCTGTCCGGTTAAGGCTACATATAGCATGCTGAGATTGCCATACATGCCTGTGAGTACTCCACAGTTACACATGGGAGACTGCAAACACTGCTACCTGTAGGCACATGCAAGTAGACCATAAGAATGGAACCAGGGCATCATTACCAACATGCTGTTACTGTTGTTACCAAGACACATACTGTGAACATATAACAATGCATGCTACACCTGTTCTACATGGTATGCCTGGTGCGTGTCAACAGTACACAACTAATGTAATATACACATCTCTCACCATTCTTACACAACTAATGTAATATACACTTCCCTCACTAGTCGTACACAACTAATGTAATATACACTTCTCACTATTCTGTTCACCCTGTGCATCAGACCATTTGAGCATGTCCCTGCACCGATGGTGTGGATGACAGGGATGCGGCACAGGCTTCATTATTTGCACAGCGTGATAATGTGTGCCAGGGGCATAGGCTGCACCAATGGGTGACATCATGTGTGTTGGTAAGGGCCGGTGGTATGATTGGACATGTCTGTTCAGTATGCATGTGAGTGTTGTGGTGCCCTACAGATGTGTTTGCTGTGTGCGTGTATGTGTGCACACAGTTCTGCCTTTTGTGAGGCCTACAGAGGGGTATTATTGACAGCTCCAAATTGTACAGACCAGGTTGTACAGCTTACTGTGTCCGGCCACGGCCACGTGACCTGTGCCTGCCAGGGGTTGCACGGGCACTACCAGGCGGAAGTACAGATTGGCTACTGTCCGATGACACATGTCCACTGGAACCGTGTCCCCGCTGGGAGCGTCCAGGGCCACGTCCACGTGACCTGCTGTGTCCTGGTGTGGACAGCGTAGCACCAGCTGCACTGCTACTGCTACCGACACTATGGGAGCGGGCATGTGAGGTGGCACGCTCACATCGACCTGCACTAGGTGGTGTAGCTGGCCTACGTCCACATCGCCTATGCCTCACTCCTACCAGATGTTCCAGCACAGACAGCTCACGCTCGTGGATTGCCATGCCATGGTCAAGGATTCTGACCATGTCAACCAATCGCCTGTCCAAAACATCAGCAATCTGCTGTTGAGCATTTGCCAATGCCTGGATGTTGTCATTTAGGGTACGGATAGCAGCCCTCTGCAGCCTCTGCCCTTCTCTGTTCTGCCGGTCAGCACATGCCTGTGCCTCCATTACAGTCTGGTACGTGCGTCTGGTTATACCAGCTGCTGCTCTCTGTCCTGCAGGTGCGTGTCTGCCAGAGGTCCTCCTACAAGCAGCACCAGCCACATGCCTGTGTGGCACATCTGCAGACATTACACTGACACCATGGTGTGGAGACACACCTTCTGTAGCCACCACACATTCCTGTTCCACGGTAACAGACGCTGACTGTCCTTCCTCTATGGCCACTGGTGATGTGGTATGTGTTGGCAGCAGAACTGTGTGCAGGGAAGAGGGGGACACAGCTGGGATGGCAACCATTGACACAGATTCAGCCCCTGACAACCCTGCCTGTACCTCATGCATATGTTCATCACTGCTAGTATCTGTGGGGACACTAACATCAGATGGACCGCAGGAGGGAGGGTAACGCACCTACATCACCTGTGAATGCAAAGAAAGACTCTAAATTACAAGACACACACACACACACACACACACACACACACACACACACACACCATGCATGTGATTTGACAGACGGCATGCAGCATGCCTGTGATACAGCAGACGGCATGCAGCTCAGACATTAATAGTGTTGGAAAGCATACCCCCTGGGGTGTACACTACAGCAAGCAGGTGTCATATCAGTAGCCATGCAGTTCACACAATCATGGTAGTATGCATGCATCCCCATGATAAACCATGTGGACCAGAACAGGATAACAGTACACATGGCTGACGTGACCTTGACATGTAATCTGCTGACGTGTGCATTAACATGCACACATGTCTGACATAATGGTGTCCTGACACATGTACAGCATCATAATGGGCATCACATTGCGGTGTTGTCTGTATGCCCTACAGATAGAATGCATGTTTAGCAAATGTGCATGTGCATGGAATGGTAGTGTGAGCCATCTACATTGCTCTACAGTGTGAAGTACAGACACTGTGCCATTGCATGGCATCATGAGGCATCTATATTGCTATACAGTGCATAATATGTACACATTGCATAGCCATAACTGCATGAATACCCATGACATAACTGTGGATTGTGACCCACGATGCTGAGGTGTACACACACCAAACCATGCTGTGTCATGTGACAGGTCACTGGAGGACCTACAGATGACACCCCTGCACAACAACTACAGAGTCTTAGCTGTCTGGCAACCATGTCCACATATAGCGGACTTGTCAATTCATCATGTCCCACATGACATTGATTTACCTCACACACAAGGTGCACAGCTAATGGTGATGTCCTACAGCAGCAAGGGAAATGTACAGTATCTGTGGCCTGATGTGGTGTCAATGTCTATGGAAGCTGTAGAGGTGACTACTGTCATGTTATGACACAGGCGTGATGTTCAACACATCTTATATGGTAGACATCAGTGAAACCTCCACTGGCTGTGCACAGGCTTTTAGGATGTCCAGTGTACCACATCAACTGTATAATCGGTCAACTAAGGCTATAATTGGACCATGTGTGGACAATGTGAAACAGGGTGTATACACATCACATCTACTGTGTGGCTACGTATCTCTGGCCATCCCCCATGGCCATGTGTGCACATGTGTTGGACAAATGTGTGTGATGGCCATCTATCACACATGTCTGTGTTGTTCCATATGACATAAACCCATAGATGTCAGATATGTCACCATCCGTAGGGCTATGCAGACAACAGGTTGTATGTGGGGTATGGGTTATGGGATAGTGTGAGATTATTGCAGCCAATACACTACATGTCTGGGACATGTCAGATGGCACATCACAATGTGTGCACCCATTGCAGGGGCATATAATACAATGGTGACTCCTGTGGGCTGCCCATATCACAGCTCACTGTGTGGTACTGTTTGCGTACCACACATGTTGTTCCAATGTATAGTACATATGCCTCCATTGTAGAACACCTCCACCATTGTATGCACAGCTGACCACACATGTAGCAATGACGAATACTCTGGTTTCATGTCGGTGTATAATTTTATTTGTATATATTGCACATGGGTGGCCTGTGTGAATGATGGGTGACGTGACCTGTATATCGTGAATGGAACGAACATCAAGTGTACAAGTGTTAACTGGCCACAAGGCGAATAGATCTATGCTTTAACATGCCTGATACTGATTACAGTCTCACCTGCAATGGAATCATGTCTGTGCGGCACGCCAGAGGTACCTGTATAGGGGTGACACAGCAGTATGAACATTATCTATGACTGTATGACAGCCACGGGGTGCACTGTGCATGTTAACACATTCACCTGTACAATAGCATATAGTATGCACATGTGTGCATACACAGGGTAGCATACTGTAGTATGCAGCATGTGTGTCCACATACCATGCATATGTTGTTACATTACATAATGTACAGTGACACATGCCCGTAAATGGGATATAATAGCCATATGTGCAGTACTGACTTACCAGGAAACTCCAGGCTTATTGGTTGGGAGACACCCACCTCCACGATGGCAGCTAGTGTTTGTGGATGCTGTTCTGAGGGTGTCCCCAGACTGGCCAGTAGCTCTTCAGTGTGTGTGAGTGGGGGCTGGGTTGGTGGCCCACCACCTGTTCCACCTTGTTCCCCATTGATTGCAGTGGCACACTGTTTTGCATGTCGTATCAAGTCCGTGCAGTGTCTGCGCACCTGCTGTTAGGTGCAGTTATGGCCACCCACATCGTTCACCCTCCTGCGAAGATCCTGCCACAGGTCGTCCCACTGCTGGGCATGCTGTGGCACATGGCTGAACAACACCTCATAGTTCTCATGGAGGTACGGGATGAGGACATCATCCTCCTGGCGGCTGTAGGCTGGAAGGAGTGTACGAGGCATTATCTGTAAGACATTATGATGGTGACAGGTCACAATTTCAGAGATGTACAGAGATACTGCTGCACATACATTTCTATGACATCTAGTACATCTGCACAGTTATCTTTGCAAATTATCATGACACTGACATGACTGACATGTTTGTGTCACACACATGTAACACCCGTTATGCATTGGCTATCATCACCATATGTGTGTGTCACCTCATTGTAGTGTTCATACTCCATGTGAATGCTGTCTTGATGTGGGCATGTCTGTTTGCCTGCACTGGTGTTCTTACCTATCTGAACATGCCTGGATGTGTCCACAGTAATGCTGTTGACCTTGATGCTGTGTATATGTCACATATCAACACAGACACAGCCTTAATGGACTTGAGCAGTGACAATGCACACATACGCATGGAAACCTGCACATGCATGTGTTTTGCCATATACATCTACACAGCACTGTGCAGCTGTTCAACATACTGCCACGGATCGCCTGTGTTGCACATGTGATAGACATGGGACAATGGCTAGTCAGACATCATTCGCAGGGATGGTTACCAACTATAGCATGTACGGGCAAGGCTTCCTAGCTGTATCCGACAGTCATTATGCCACCACGAGGTGCATCAGTGCCACATTACTGATCCAGACAGTTGATACTACATCTACCATGCGGCCATCACACCATGTATGACAGGGATGACATGTGCAGCTTTGATGGACAGGGTTGCATGGTATGCCGGGAGTATGTCACATTTATGGCACATGGATCTGTCCAGCATGTGGCGATCCTAGTATTAGGATGGTGGCTGTCCATGACGTATGTCTTTCAGATCAGGATATGGACATGTAGCATGTCCATCATCATAGTGTAGCAAATGTCTTTATGCAAGGTAGACAGCATGCTGCATAGTGGACGGCGCAGTGGTGCAGCGGTAGCGTTGTCGCCTCACAGCAAGAGGTTCTCCGGTTTGATTCTCGGCTAGGGTGCCTTCTGTGTGGAGTCTGCATGTCCTCCCTGCGTTCGTGTGGGTTTCCTCCGGGTGCTCCGGTTTCCTCCCACATTACAAAGACATGCATCTGGAGCCTTTCTCCCCGGGCCTCCACTGAAAATTGGCTTCGTTCCAAGTTGGACTTTCCCGGTTAACAAATGATAAATAAATAAAAAATAAAATAAATAAATAAAGGTGAGGATTGTGAAGGCTGGTATCGCCCATCCACGCATGGCCATTTCCCCTTAAAGGTGATATGTGATCCAATATTGGTCACCCAAGTGCTGTGTATGCCTGTCCAATGATCTCCGTGCTCATGGATGGCAACCTGTCATGACATGGGTAACTCTTATGAAGGGGCCTGGAGACGTCACCAAGTCAGGGAGGTGTACTGCACAGCACCATCCCTTACACAGTGTCCATAATGTTGACCACAGCCTAGGTGGTAGTTAATGGGTACAGGGATGTTCACCTAGTGGTGACAATGCTGATATCATCCATCAGAATGTGCACATATGTCACACACCTCACCCACACAGCCCATTCTGTATGTTGTTCACAACACTGACACAGCTATTGCTCATAGGTCATGGCCATTCACATCCTTACATACACAGATGCCTGACATTTGTCTGTGTGATATGGGCTACAATGAGGGTGGAGTACAACACATTAACCCTGTTTTACTATAGCTGGCACTGGTGTGATATGCACATGTCACTCTTGCACCTTTTGTAGTTGTGAGTCTGTCAACAGGCCACTGGTAGAACACTCCTGTGACATACAAAGGTATTTGTAATCAAACATCCGTACTGTCTTGTACATCTGTACTGCTAACATCTACATTGATAATGGTTCATGAACATGCAGACCATACTCAGCAGGGTTATAGTGCGGTGCCACCCATTATGACTGTCGTCACCACTTGTGGGTTGATATTATCCAACACCCTATCTGTATTGTATGTTCATGCTCAGCACTTGTTCAGAACTTGTGAGCATGTCATGAACTACTGATTAATATAGCACCCATTCCACACCTTTTCCCACAGGTACACTGTCTGTCCTCACATTTCCAGCTTGCTTACTGTACAACAGCTGTTGTACACACGTAACTCACATATCCTGTGAGACATGGTTGTATATACAGGCATGTCCAACTGTCACATACCAGTGCTATTACCTGTCTATATGATGGATATGTCATACATGTGACAATAGAGCAATTGTCTCATGTACACATTCAATGCTCACCTCCCAACATAAGACACTACAGCCTGTGGGGGATGCACATATGCAGCCCTGCTGGGGATAATGCTGTCACCAACCCTGACTGCACCTGACAGTCATGTGGGGATGTGTAACATTCGAAACACACCCCACTCATCACATAGTCTCACATGATCTCCACCACAGGCCACACATATGAGGACAACTTGTGCAGTACCTCTCCATACTCTGTGTAGGCACCAGAGGCAGCCCCCATCACCAAACACAACATCACCAACTTATAGCCCACAGACTCATGTGTGCCCATCACATACAGCCAATAGGGTGTTATAACATACACAACACACCAGTCATAGGTGACTCTGTAGGCGGTCACACTGCTGTTCCACTCAGCAGGCTACACAAGGCAATAGTCGCTTACATCTTGCTGTTGGGTAACTGGTTCTGCAACATAACCAATGCACCCATGCCACACCTCACCAGGTACGATGTGATTGTCATTCTCCATGTTAGTGTGACTGCCCTGAGATGCCACTTCACAGACTACATGTGCAGGGACATGCAATAGCTCACCAGTCTTGTAGCCCTTAAGGTGTGGGCCAAGCCCTGGGGAGAATTATGCATTCATCCAGACCTGATACCACTGTACAATGACTGACTGTGTCACTTCAACAGTTGCCTATGCTTCTGCTGTCATTCCACAGGCATCTGGTATCTGTCCGCTTTGACTGACCTGGTCAAACAACACAATGCTTTGGCACAGATGATCTGCACCTGTCAGCCCTGGGAGTACAGATCACATGTAAGGCTCTTGCTGCTTCTATACTGCCTGTCTTGCACAGTTTCCAATAACAGTCACCGGCAGAACGGGAACTGGCAAGCAAGACATGGGGTCATATGACACAATGCTTGACATCTTCCTCTGTGACGCTCGCAGGCAAGGCACACCTTATAATGCACCACTTCAATATCTCTGCAGTGACTGGGACCTGCCTCTAGGCTCTGCAGAGCACACCTGCAATGACAGGTTATAGAAAGACCATACCTTTCAGACATGTACCTGGACCGGCACAACCACGGCTGAGGTGTTCCCATATTCCACTATCTTGTACACGAATCCTGGCTACTTACTTAGCACAATGCATCAGAGGTGCTCCATGTGCAACTAACTGTGTCTGGAACTGCTATACACATTGTAACAAGCTACGGATTCAACAACATACCCCACGGTTACCAGACCTCATTTGTTGGTGTACTGGACAGTAGGGCTCAGGCAGCTACTACTGATGTGAGACTGACACTACCCCACACTTAAATGGGATAGCCACTCATGTACTGACACATCCGTGAGTCATAACCTCCACTTGGCCGGATCAACCCATACACAACACCTCCAAGACCAACATTATCCTTGACATGAACACTACCAACATGTGACTGGTGTTCCACACCTGGGTTATCGCCTCATTGGTGGATTCCGAACATATGCTAATCACCCTTATTAGCCACATCCCGGCACCTCACCCTTCACAGCATACACAGTACATGAGTACTACAACACCTACTACAGACATCTTATGACAGCAGTAGTTAACGTCATGACACCCATGCAGATGGACAATGTACATACAAATGCTGAAACATACCCCAATGCACTTCATTAGCATGTACATGACTGCAGGGATCATGCTATTCCACACAGAGCCATGATGGTACCCACCAGATAACAGACACCACTCTGGTGGTCAGGTTCCATGGACATATTTTACAACAATAGGTGGAGGCTGTTGCACAGTGGTGTACAATCTCATGGGTGGGGTAACTCACTGGTCAGCCTCGGTAGGGCCATGGGATCCCTCATCACATACTCCAAGACTAGCTACGTAAACATTACTGCGACACATTCCAGGGTGTACCACAAGGCATTATGGTGGTATGTCAGTAGCCAATGGCAATACCCACATCTGCTCTCATATACAACAGTCACTCAGGAACATTACAGAACCAGGTGATGTTGGCAACATGCTGGCGGATGGATTCAATGCTAACATTACACCCTCTCACTCACTACAGGGCCACGATCCATGCAGGAACATTGCAGTGTCCCTGCAGTCACACCTACACAGTACTAACCTGCACTCTATATGTCCTGGGACAATGGCCCCATGTCACCTTCCAAAATCCCAGGCTGTGATGTCTACAAACCTCTGAACGACATGTCTCCCCACTAGGCCACCATATTCAGTAATAGCCTTGTATCATACATTGTGGCCCCTGAATGGCACACAGCAACAGTTATCACACTCCACACAGGTGGCGCCACAATGCACGAGTGGGACTATTGTCCTACACACCTGACTGGACTGTTCTGCATGGCTATGGGGCACATCATTATGGACGTCATTCACAGAGACATTGTTGGGCTCCAGTCCTTTGTTGCCACCCGGGTTGGACTTGTTAGGACCAGAGCATGGCTCCTACACCTGGTGGACTCCTTTCATACAATTACCAGGGTAGTTGATGATGGTACGGGGGTCCACACAGCCTACATTGTCCTCTCATTGCCTTTCAGCACCGTTCTCCATTCTGGTATTGACAACAGGCACATCCACCTGCACATTGTACCCTATGTCTCAGGATCTTATGCAATGTGGCTCATGGACAGAACACACACAATGAGGGTAGCATACCATAGTACCTACTGCATTTCAGTTACACTTGGCATACCACAGTCCTCAGTCATAGGGCCCCTCATGTTCAGTATATGCTTCCCTGAGGTACAGGCTAGCACAGAGGGACTTTCCCTGCCTAGCTTTACAAACCCCTGCATACAAAGTGCCATGACTGATCCACCAGCTGATAATGACTCCATCCATACGGGTGTCACTGTGACAGATACCTAATATGAATATCATGGCCTCAAGCTGCATGACACAAGGTGCATGAACATCACCTTTGCATTACACCATTCACCCACTGACTATCACATAGGCGGTAGTCCCTTACTTACATGTCACATTGTACGTGTTCTTAGTACACACGTATGTCGCACCCACTCCTGTGATTACCATATTGCCACTGTGGCGTGGATATCCTTCTACGTGTCCACACTTATCTGTACTGGGTGTGTAGCTGGTACTTAGGCACCCATTGTACCTCTGAACTCCAGACTTCTACACACATTCAAGGGTACAATACCCCATTTAGGGTATACTTTACACAACAGCTACAGCTTTACATACCACAACATTAACACACCATGACGTTTATTGAGCTCCAACAGTTAAAGTATGCGGCTGAACTACGGACACCACGTCTGTACACATTTGCATACTACATACTCAGGGGTGACCTCTGCTGAACAGACAGGGCCCATGTCCACAACAATATTAATGGATATAGTCCACATACGCGACATAATCAAAAGCCACTGTGAGCAACATGCTCATGGATATGTGCACACATGCAATGGTGAGTGGGATGTGCTTGAGGGTTACATTCCCAAACCAGACACTCACCATGCTTTGGAACATGATTCCTATGTACATCACGCAGGGACACTCAGTAGCACTGTTCATGTGATACCTCACTTGGTGGATGGGAGACACATGTATGCCAGGGATCACTGCAGTGGCTGTAATGTGCAGAGGTGCTGGTAACACATGGCTCTGCTGTTCACAGGACACTACCCTAGAGAGGTGCCACTGGTGTGAACACTGTAGTTGTGCTTACACATAGACTTGCCAGACTGCATAGTACCCCACTATGAACCTGTGAAGCTACATGTCCTTTGTGCATGGTTACTTGGTAGCCTTTCCATTTAGATTAGCTATCATGCTATTACAATGTCCCATGACTACAAGCCATATGTATCCTGTTATTGTACATGGCAATAGACGATACCTTTGGTATGCATGATATGCCTGTTATGCTGTGTAGAATATCTGACATATCTACCGACAATACTATACATTACACATATTTTACATAGTATCCCATAATGCAAAGTGTACTTGCACAGCGGGACCACCTTAGACATGTCATTGTCGTTATATGCCCATACACATGCCTACTGTGACAGTATATCAACATATACTATCCCCTGCTATGGCACGTATTTGTTGGACATGCCCTACCACTGATGGCGGGTTGTATAGAATTGTTCTGTTTAAAGCGCTCATGTAGCATCCCTTGTGGTGTCTGTGATGTTTACCTTGTGGCCCACTGCTGGACGTACAGTTTCTACAAGCGTTAATATGCTCAGCAAGACATCACTACATAAATACCTTTTCCCACTTTATGCATTGCGGACACTTTTAATTAATGCAAGACCAGGCTATACATGCACTAAATAATTAATACAAAACATGCTATACATACACTTACATACCGAGTGTTCTACATACCTTGTTATCATTCCGGACTTTTGTCTCTATCTCTTTTACACTGTTTAAACAAGTATATGGTATGAGCATATGGTTTGAATGTCTGACAAGTCATCCTTATATACGTCGATACCTGTAACGTGGTTTCCTGCTGCCAATTGGTGTTCCTGAGTGACTAATTACTTGCACATCAGCTGTGCAGCTACCCCTTTCATCAATTACGTGGCAACAGTGGGGTATAACTGAATTCTCCACTTGGGCATTGCCCATTTGCCCTACCTTCGGGGAGATGGCCTGTATTGTGTTTTGTTGTGTGTAATTGCAACTGCTATGTGCAGAGACAAGTATACTTTGGATTCATGTCGCCCGTGGATTGTGTGTGACAGCTAGAGTATGTGGTTCAACATGTGGGTATACCTGTCATCCCAACCATCTGAAAACGGACTATTGCAAACAAAACCTGTAACATCACCGTTTGTTCCATTATACAACGGCTACAATTTTGCATGACACCTTTAATGGTGTCTCTCACAAGGTATGTTGATGGTTCTGCAGATGTAATTGACTGACTGGATGTTTGTGCTGTAATTACAGTCTGTATTGCTATAGTTTCTAGTGTGGGGGATGTCGGTGGGTGTACGTGGCATATACAGATTTGTGGGGCTTGCATTTCTACATATTCCATATATATGTGTGTGGGCTCCTTCCCTAATTAAAGAGCTATCAGTTAGTAGGCTTATGTTACGGGAGTTTATATTGGGCCATTGTTAATTGGTTTCTATATAATATGCAGGTGAGGTTGATACTTCCATACCTCCAGAATTGCAGCAATATGTAAAGGGATATTTCTAAATGACAGCTATCCCATGTATTTCTGTCCCAGATATTTGCAGTCATTGCAGTTGTGTTGGCAACAGAACCTCTTTGCCATGGGTTGCCACCTTTTCATATGGCCATTGTTGGACACTTGCAGGACACACAGAGGTGTTTACAGGCCGACACATAGCCATGGTCAATACACAGGATAGCACATACTTTTATCCTCAATACATACCTATTTTTGTGGGACTGTGGCTACTTATCATATTGCATGTAACATTTACGTTTCTTACATACAGGCATAACTATTTCATGCAACATGGGACACAATAATGTCCTACAATCTCGGACATTTGCCCTTTGTAATGTTTTATGTCAGGACACACCTGCACAGGGAAGGGCTGTCCCTCCTAATGTGGGACAGGTGGTAACTGTATGCCTACGGCTAGCTATACTCAAACCTACCGTAATGATCTACCTCTGAGTTGGCACTAACAGACACATGATGCAGACACACACACACACACACACACACACACACACACACACACACACATTACAGTCATACAGAAATGCACACAGTACGCTCAACACACACATACACAGACTATGGCCCTCACAAACACAGTTGAACACAGTACCTACGTGGACCGCAACACCGGCAGCGGTAACTAAATGTCCCTTCATATCGTCATACTATTACTCGCAGTTCTATTGTTCCGGTACTTTGTTCTTTCGGTCTTTCAGCCTTGTGGTTACGTGTGTCAGTATGTTACACATTCCATAGTTGGCGGTATCCTATTTATTTGTACCTCCAAGATGTTATGAATGTCGTTGACCTATCTATATATTTGCAGATATCGGTGAATCCGTATATATCAACATATATCACTCTATCACCCTTTCTATCTGTATTATATATGTGTATATATGTGTGTATATATATATATATATATATATATATATATATATATATATATATATATATATATATATACATATATATATATATATATATCTGACGGGGAAAGTGACAGGCAAGCTACACCTTTCATTGTGTACTTGTCGGTGTATACTGTTTCCTGGACTCCGCACATTTGTGTCTGTACCTGTCACATTACACACCTGCCATAGGTTAGGGTTACCAGCTGTCCCACTTTGCGAGGGACAGTCCCTCTTTGGGCAGTTGTGTCCTGCAAAATATTTGTAAACATGGCAAATGTCCTGAGATTTTAGGACATACTCATTTCCTATAGTTTATAAAACAGTTATTCTGTATCTGAACCACCTATATGTTATAGAAACAGAATAAGTAAGTCAACATTACAAGAATAAGCTTTTATCTAGGCAAAATAGTGAAGTTCTGATTTTCGTACTGGCTGGTTGTATGTGTCGGCCTGCAGACATCTGACGTATGTTCCACATTGGTCATTTGAAAAGGTGGCAACCCTACCGTAGGTACATCTTGGCTAGCAATAGTGTTAGGTGATTGTATACATGATTGCGTGTTCTACTCCTGGCAGTGGTCATTTTACCCTTCAGAGCAGGCACTATTAGTACAGGGGTGAATAATGCTGGTTTCACCTGTTCTGGACATCATCGACCGTGATCTGCACGATATTCGGAGAAGCTTAGCCCTGTTTCTCACATATCCGTATAGTCATATTTAAATGTCGCTTACCAGCAGTGGGTAATGCATATTCCCGCTAACGTGTGCTAAACATGATCTGATGACCTGCATCCGACATGCATTACTCGTGCCTTCGGTATTACGTTACATCCCTTGCAGGAAGTGGGACCAGGAACATGCACAACGGTCACTGCATTTAACACTTGGACATCTGGGATTTGTACACGTGTTATGTCGTTTTGTATGTAAAGTATACTACGGCTGTTACTCCATACTGCACTCACATGGGTAACTCAGTTAGTTTACATATTGATGAGTCCAGTTAATGGTATGTCCATGTGATGTTTACTGGATGTGCTCTGTCATTGGGTGTGTATATCACAGTGAGCCACACACCATACTGTGCTACACCTTCAAACGACCGTAGGTGGAGCATGCCGGGGTGATGAATACCTGTCATGGGTACACCCCATGCCTTGACACAACATCCATGATTACATTATGTGGAGCCCCTCATTAACGCAGCAGGGAATCTGTGCTGAGTGTGTGCAGAACAGTGCTTACACACATGTGCTCCCACGATTGCCTGTGCTCCACTAAATGACAATTGGTTACTCAATGTTGTGGCAACAGCGGACACTGTTTGCCCTGTTTGGTGTATGGCTTCTGACAATCGGGCGTGTAACTACCGATGTACCTGGGACCCTTTACACACAGCACCAACATATGCTGATAGGCGCATGTACTGTTCAGGTGTTGACATTCCGTGTTCCAATAGCTGTTGTGTGTACAATGTTTGAGGGCTGCCTATGTAGGATTCACACAGTGGGCCACCTATACATTACAATTTACAGGTGGTCGTGTTTGTGTGCCATCCATTTTACTGTGTGTGCAGGTGGAGAGGTGTGTCAGTCCGTAGGGGCCTACACTGTCAGAGTATGTGCTATACATTCCCTCTTTGCCAAGGTGTAGGCATATTGGGCACGCCTCAGTATGCCTACTGGGGCTAGGACAGTGTGTTCTTGGTTTGAATCCCTCTGTGCCTGTTATGGCCTTGGCAATTGCGGTGGGCTATGAGGGCCTTCACCATTTTGTCCCTGCTGCAGCTTTTTCTGCTGGATCATATTATGTAGCATGGCACATACTATGAAGATGTGGGCACATGTGCCTGGAGAGTACTGCAAGGCTCCACCAGATGTGTCCAAGCACCTGTACTGTGATTTCAGCATCCAAAACACACGCTCTATGATGATTCTGGTTTGTGTGTGTGCCTCACTATGGCGTTCTTGCATGGGTGTGTGTTCATTTCTGATTGGAGTCATCATCCATGGCTCCAGTGCATAGCCAGCATCCCCCACAAGGTGGCCATGTGGGATGTCCACCCTGACAAATACCTGATACAGCTGTGAGGCATGCCAGATATGGGAGTCATGGTTGCTTCCAGGGCTGCCAGCACACACATCCATGATAATGCCCTGGGCATTGCACATGACCTGGCAGTTGATGGAGTGGAATCCTTTGCAGTTTATGTAGTGCCTACCATGCTCACTGGGTGGTGACTTGATATGTATGTGTGTGCAGTCTATCGCATCCAGTACCTCCGGGTAGTGTGCCACACGGTGGAAGTGACGCATATTGCTGGCCAACTCCTCCTGAGTTCGGGGGAAGTATATATGCTCATTGGCATGTGGTAACATGGCATCCAGGAACTGGTGTAATACCCTGGATGCTGATGCCTGTGAGATCCCCATTATATCTCCATTTGTCCTGTGAAAGGTACCTGTGGCTAGTATTCGCAAGCTTACACATACCTTCGTGTCCACTGGGATGGGTTCCCCTCTGTTGTTTCTGGTTCTCAGGCGTGGCCGGCACAGCCCCACTATTTGCTGTAAGATGTCCCTGTCCACCCTGTAATGCTCTACTATCTCGAGATCATATAGCCCCTGGTAGGTTTCCCTAGGTCTGAACACTCTTCTCCTCCTCCGGGGCCTGCGGTGGTTGTCGGCATCATCCTCCACAACACAGTCAGTCTCTAACACATGCTGATGAATCACAGCTATGGCAGCTCCCAACATGTACAGTTTAAAAGTTCCCCATGTGTTTACACCTATGGTGCAGTGTTTGGGAATACACAGGTGTGTGTAGGGTACTTTCACACTTTATACTATTGTGCTGTGAACACCGATGATGTCATAGGGTGTGTATGTACGATCATAGCTACAGGGTATCTTATGTGTTTTACTACCAGAACTACTATTGTGGTGCCTTTGGTGTTGAATTACATTTGGCTGCCGTGGATTACCTCTTGACCTTCCCTTTACATTTCTGCGCGTTCCACCTACCATTTTCTGGCATGCATCCAGCAGCCTGTTTTCATTCATACTTTCCTAGACCTGGCTTATCTTGCGTAATGTGTTCTATTGCTGGTCTACTGTCGGTTTGCTTTGCTCTGCTATGACAGATCCCCTATCTTTGCAATCCAATGCGTCCCCTCCTTTCTTTGCAATCCAATGCCTCCCCTATCCTGTTTTGCAGGTTTCTGAGAGCAGACTTGTCAGCTGCCATCGACTGGCCACCGTGAGTTGATTGTTGTTAATTCCTCAGTAGTACTCCAATTACCCTACTTCGGCATTTCCTTCTTTTCTTCCCCTGACCTTCCTGTTTGTGCTATTGCTCATGGCGCGTGCATCTGCTTACCGGGTTTCGGGCACATTTTCATCCCTGTACATATGCGCTTTCGGGAACCATATGTGCTCTCAGCTAAATGATTCTATATCTTCCTCCCCACTCCTGTCCTGCAGCTTTGCTTAGCAACGGCCAGGTCAGATTTGCATTGCTCCAATGTGCTTACTGCTACGGTGGCACACCCCTCTGCTGATGTCATGTATCTCCTCTGAGCCACTCCTCGGTGTTATAGCACTGCACCGTATGGTACATCCTTCATCCGGTGGGACATTTGTGATTCAGTATTACCTGCCTCATTTGCATGGCATTGACTACTAATTCATAGTTACCATGCCGAACACAGGCCCTTAGCAACCCTTGCACCTTGGTTGTGGTGCACCATGCCTACCATTGCTCATTATGGTGAAAACCTGATTTGTATTACATTGCGATTTTATGACATTTGTATATATTTTCTTTGTGTTCCTGTTTGCACACACATGCCCTGCGGTTGTACTGTGTGTTACTGTGGACATGACATTAAATGTTGTTTTTTAGGTGTTGTGCATCTTTTCTTATGCCATTGGTTGTGTATTTAGCCATTGGCATATGTTAACTTTGTAATACACGAGTCTGGTCCACTTCCATAGCTCCAATGTTCTGTTTGGGAAAATGTAAACCATGTTTTTTGGTTTATATTTCCGTGGGCTTACGCTACGCCTGCACCACTTCATGAATCGCTATATGCCTCCATTTGCATGGCGCGACACTGCACATGGGGTGATTAGCATACCTATGCTGAGGGCTGCGTAGTTCTGGCGTACACTGATAGTGCATGTGGAAGTAGATCGTACCTGAATCGCTCGACGGCCATATTTGGCATTATTCCACCTACGCTACACCTGCGCCTGGCGCAAGCTTCATAACAATTGTTTCATACACTGCACCAAGGTATATCAGATGAGACTGGAAAGCCTGCCTACCTAAGTCACAGTTGCATGACATGTATTAGCAAAAGCTGCCACAGAATTATTTGTACACAGTTTGTGAGATACTACACATTTGAAGGGTGTGTGATAACATTATCTGGGAACTAACAAAGGGAATAGAAAATCTCCAGACACTGGACCAAACTCAATCTGGCTTTGTCAAAGGGAGGTCTTGGCTGCTCAATGTGTTGGACGTCTTCGAGAAAGTCGCCAGGGCCATGGATGAGGGTAAAATGGTGCACACAGCTTACATAGACCTGGCCAAAGATTTCAACACAATCCCTCACTCCGGGAACATAGATAAACTTGCTGCATTGTGCATAAACCCCTACATTGTCAGGTGGATAGTAAACTGACTCACGTATAGGACACATGTTGTCCAGACAGGCAAATTCACTTCTGATAAGAAACCCATTACTAGCACAAGGCTCAGTATTGGAAGACCCCTCCTGTTTGGTATGTACTTCACTGAAGTGAAGGCCAATATTGGAGCGTCTGGCTCACCAAGTTCACTGAAGAGTTGACGACTGTAAGTTGGGAGAAAGTATCCAATCAATGATGTTGACATCCTGCTTACAGGCCTAAAACTGACAAATGACTAGTGCCAAAACCATGGTCTTAAACTAATTGCTAAAAAATGCGTAATCATACCCTTTGGTAAATAAGATATCCCAACAAACTATGATAGTGATAGCATATCCCAAAAAGTAGATCCAGTGGTGAGGAACCTAGGAATACAGAAAGATAGTAACCTAAACATCAACAACCAGGAAGCTACAGTAGTGAGGAAATCCTTCTGTGTGGCTCAACCTATAAGTAAAGACATGGCATCAAGGTCAAAGGAAGTTATAGTGCCATTGTACTCAGCCTTCATCAGGCCCATAATCAAGTACGATGCTCCCTTTTGCATGTTCCTAACCAGGCACTAACACCATTTGGAGCAGTAGTAGAGATTTCTCACTAAAAATACAAAGCGTAAGACACATGTCTTATGCAGACTGACTAAAGGCCCTATCCCTTTACTCCAGCTCATATAATTTATTATATTATTCATTTATATTGTATTATTAATTTATACAAGGATTACATGTTCCATGGGCCAGATCTGATCTGTGACTCTAGCAGAACTTGCTGGAGAGACAGATATGTATCCCAAAGGCTACCTCATCTATGTAATAAACTTCCCATCTTCATAAAACAAAGCCCTTCCCTCACTCTTTACAAAATGAATTTGGATAAATGGATGGGGAATAGTAAATTCCCTCTCAGGGTACTGCCCATGTCCCTTATGGACAGAAGCAGACTGTAAAATGACTAAGGTCTCCAACACCCAAAGACCCATTACTCTGATATGGGTCTATATTATAACATCAAAGTCTTAAAACTTTGAATGTTATAATATCAACCCCTAGTCAGCGAACACTTGAAATAGCAAAGCTGCAGAACATTGAATATTTTCCTAGGGAAAGTATTCGGTGGGCCATTTCTGCAGCTTCGCTATTTCCTTGACTGTGGTGCAAAGGTGATGGACCAGTTTAAGGTAAGTGTGCGAACGGACCGAGGTAAGGTGAGTGTGTGATAGTTAGGGACCTTAGGATTAGGGAGCGGGTAAGGTGAGTGTGCGTTAGTTAGGGACCTTAGGGTTAGGGAGCGGGTAAGGTGAGTGTGCATTAGTTAAGGACATTAGGGTTAGGGTTGGGTTAAGGTAAGTGGATAGCTAGTAGTGTATGTACAGTTTAGTGTAGGGTTATGCAAAGTGTGTATGTGTGGATTATGTATTTTGGTGTGATTGTGCTGTGTGTGTGTATTCTCGGAACAGCTAATTCTTTCCCTTGGAAAAAATTTGCTGTTCTGAGCATTTAAGTATATCACATTTCGAGATTCCAAGGTTGAGCTTATGGTGTTCAATCTTTTGGAATTTCGATAATGTGATATAGACCCCCTGGTACTACCCCATCCCATATCTGGAGAATTAAGATATAATATTGTCATACCCTGGGAATTATTGGCTAGGCTTGTAAAGGCTCATGTGCTATTAACCTAATAGTCACCTTTAAACCTATGAAATTAGCACTGTGCAACATACAACAGTAAATGGTAGATTACAACCCTCAACATACCATACAGGTAGTTGGAGCACTGCCCCAGGATTAAAGTAAGCTATGAAAGCTGAAATAGTTCACATAATAAATGTCTGCTTAGGACTAGATCACTCTTGTGGCCCTCTGACAATTGAGTGTAACCTCCATTGCATGACAGGCAGCTGATCTATGCAGCCAATTGCAAATTTAAAGTAGTTTTTTGCCCAAGAATAAGGATGAGAAATGGGAGTTACTATCCCCCACAACTTAATACTGATGCTGCTTTGTGCTAAAAGTCACACTACAGGAGATATGAAATGTATATGGTTAAACTGGGCATGCTTACAAGGAATTACCGCACTTAGGGGATCAAAATCCACCAACCATCAAAATGCAATAAAATATCTCACATCCCATTTGTTTCCTGCATGTCAGCAAATTTTTGATTTTGTACAAAATCATACAAGGTGCATGCACACTGCTGGATGTGAACACCCATCTAACTAACTCAAAATGTTCTAAACTTGTGCACTAAAAGCTGATTCTACAGAATAAGTTATATCATACATGTCAGAAAGCATACAGTTGAAGGGATACCTTTTGCAAAGAATAGGAATGCATGTGGCCCTCTCAAAAGAGGATACTCACTATAACTGAAACTTGACTTAAACCCAGCATAAACTACTCCAAAATTACACTCTCTAACTATAATTTAACCCATAATGACAGCATGAAGGGGAAAGGGGGTGGTGTTACTTTAATCTTTCCAAAAGTAAACGCATTTCCCCATGCAACAAACCAATAGTAAAATTCAGTTAAGCAGACAGCTTCTTATTACTTTCTTGAAAATAAACCAGTATATATTACTGTCCTTTACATCCTCCCAGTGACAATACAGCTACACTAAAAAGGTATCCTACACTGGCTATCCATGACAATTCCACAAGAAAAAAATGCTACTAGGTGATGCCAATACCAAATTGATTAGACATAACCTCAAACATCCCTACATCAAGCATATCCTTACATGGTTTCACACAAGTAATTTATAGCCCCACACATTATAGCAAGACATCAAATTCCTTATTAGACTGGATCCTAGTATCATATCCCAGAAAAATCACTACCACAGGTACAATGTCAGACTGTCTGTGACCATTCTTAATTTATGCAACCAGACATCTCGCACATCCACTTAAATAGGATGTTTATAAAAGAACACATAATCTATCCAAATTTAACCCAAAATATTTATTATCCACATCATCTACTAACTGAAATATCCTAAAAATCCTCTCAATAGATGATGCTGTAAATGAACTAAGTACAGCTTTGCTAAGTATCCTAAATAACCTTGTATATCCTAGAAGGAAGAGGCTAAAAACAAATAATGTAGTTTGGCTTTCCAAAAAGAGTAGAATCCTATTGAAGGACAGACAAAAAGCATGGAAAGAATGGTAAAAATATAAAACACCTCAGTATCTCGAAATTTGTAGAATGCTCTGCAACCATACTAAAAAGCAAATAAATGTAGACAAAACATGGTTTACTATCAAATGACTGAACATCCAAAGACTGAATCCCAAAAAGACTGAAAATTCCAAATATTGCATAAATTTTTAATCCAAGGGGCAAGCCCCCCTGCTCCTTTCATGTGTGGGGGGGCTGCACCCCCCCACACACACACACGCACACACACCACCTGCTAAATATATATATATACTAACTTCAAGATCGCACAACAGTGGATAAGGGGCAGATTACATCATTCAATATTTTGAAGTTTCAGTCTTTTTGGGATTCAGTCTTTTGATTTTCAGTCATTTGATAGTAAACCACAAAACATTATACCATAACAACATTCAGAATAAAAGTAAACGCATCCCTAAAAACTTCTGGTTAGCCACTAAGGAATTCTTATATCTTGGGTAAAAATTCATCCCTAAACCCTCTCCCAGTAACGCACCACTCAAAACTGCAATAAAATTCAGCTCTTATTTCATAGATAGTGTAGTGTCCTTAACCAAGGACTCCTCAACATCTAATTCTAACTCTTCCTGACCGACACATATCACCATATCCACTTTCACCTTTCAACCTTTATAGATACTCTCAGTAAAGCTAGGGATAATGGTAAACTAGTATCCTTCTTGTTTCTGGACTTGCCTAAAGCCTTTGACAAAGTTTGTCATAACAAACCTCTAATTCATTCACCCTCATTGGGTCTATCTTTGCCCACACTATGATGCTACAAAAGCTGCTTGTCAGTAAACTGGTTCTATAGCCTCTCTACATACCTCCCACTCACCATCAGTGTACATTAAGGCTCTAACCTTAGTCTTGTCCTCTTTAACATTCTCACCAACATCCTCCATGCATCCACACAACAAGCCTCCCTAATACAATATGCAGATGATTCCATAATCATTCATATGCATACCAGACAACCTGAAAAATCTCAAAAAGCTACTTAAGAATCTTTAGCAGACACTAAAACATAGCATTGCAACTCACAGCATATGCTCAACACCCAAATAATTATTTTTCTCCAAATTACTCTATCATGAAAAAACAAAATGTAAAATACCCTCCCTTAATAATACAAACACTGAAGTCACTTCTCATACCAAGTCATCAGGTGTGATA
The DNA here is from genome assembly GCF_019279795.1 of Protopterus annectens. NCBI lineage: Eukaryota > Metazoa > Chordata > Ceratodontiformes > Protopteridae > Protopterus > Protopterus annectens. The sequence continues at coordinate 1,198,914,008 of NC_056732.1, forward strand.
ATCTTGAATTCAACCTGCATATGCAAAATTGCATAAAACGCATGCTTTGTAGAGCCAACATTTTTCTCACTAATGCAACTAAAGCTACACTTGCCACTACTTACCTCCTTCCCTCACTACTTTATAGCACTTCCATCCTTATTACCTCCAGGCATTACCAAAAGCAAAACATCAACAATATTATGATACAGTGTCTACATTTCCAGCAAATACCCCATTTCAAAACCCACTACTATATAGGACGAAAAAGCCGACATTGGTTATAACTGCCCCATCAACTAATATGTACACAACTTCTTAGCACCTGTAAAATTACCCAGCATCCATCTGCTTGTCTGACACTAAATACCAATCTACACAACTATGCTTATACATAGCCATTACAATCTAAAGACCAAAAACTCCTGTCTGTCCACAAACCTGTGAAATGCGTGGGTATGTTCTGTAATTATACTAGATTGCTAAGGAGTGAAACACCTTTCCTGTATCCATCAGGTCAATATCCTCCCTCCAGTCATTTAAAAACATTCTGAAAAATTGCTAGACAAAATCTGTGTTTGTTCTTGCTCAACCTGAGAATAAACTATCTCTAAAAATGAACAAATACCTGTTCATACATTGCACTTCCATACATTACCTTATTCACTCACTTCCTTACTTTGATCAATTTCTCTCCCCTGACTCTTTATCTAAATGCACCAATTAACCAGCACTGGCACATTACGTCTACTTTGGTACAATTATTTAAACTGCTGGTGTTTTTATATAATTTTCTGAAGACTGTAAAATTATTGTTATTGAAATGTTTTTGTAATACTGTGATGCTTTTTCTCTGTGGGCCTCCAATGAAAATGGATACTTACCCAGTCAGACTTTCCCAGTAATCAAATCTTAATAATATAAATAAATAAAATAATCCAATACTTGAGAATTCAAAACCCTGTACTTGTATAAATGTTACTAGTAAGATGAGCAGTTCACTTCACATCTGTGGAGTAAGCCACGTCTGCCTGCCACCAGCTGCTTTTGTACACTGTGCATACTAAGTACACTCTGCTGAATTCAAAGGCCTGCCTATTACACTCTGTATTCCTTAGACCTGTACACTCTGTATTCCCTAGACCTGTGCACTAACTGCCAATGCCACAGAAAAAGTCATAACCCAGTAGTCAGAAAACACACAGCTGAAATGATAACTTTAGTAGGGTGTTGGAATGCATGTGGCTTCCCTTAAAAGGGAGCACAATACTTAAGGAATCAAAACTCTGTACCTGTGTGAATGTTACAATTATTTGAATTGTCCACCTCACATCTGTTGAGAAAGTAAGCCCTGCCTGTTACTGGTTTCTTATGCATTCATATTAAGTACACACTGCTGGATTTGAACACCAGCTAACAGCAATCAATACTGTCTCTACACATGTTCACTAACTGCTGAAGCTACAGGAAAATAAAATAATATCAAAGTTGTCAGACAGAACAAAGTTGAAAGGATAACTTTTGCAGGATGTTGGAATGCATGCGGTCCTACTCAAAAGGGAGGAAAACACTTGAGAGATCAAAACCTCCCCCCTTGTGTAAATGTAATCATTAAGTTAAATTATACACCTGACATTTGTTGAGTAAGCCAGTCCTGCCTGTTATCAGTTCCTTATACACTCATATTAGGTACACACTGCTGAATTTGAACACCAACCAGCTCTAAATGTTAATGTCACAGGAAGAGGTCATAGCACAGCTTTCAAAAAATACATAGTTGAAAGGGCCATGACACATGAATGGAAGAATGGACAATTTGCATTGTGAAACAGATGCCATCAGTGTTTGGATCCCAGTTCACAGCATACTATACTGATAATTCCAATATCACATCAAAAGCACATTAAACCATCATGGCTGTTATATTTATAATAATAACTGTATTCTCATAATTATATCAGTATTGGTTTCTGTACCTCAGTGGGGCTAAGTATATTAGCATGAGGTGCACCATATGAATATGGCTGAAGACAAAATTCTAAACATTTTTGTCACAGAACATTACGTGACAGTTGCTAAGCAGTGTACAAAAGTGATAGCAGGAAGAATAATTTATTGTGATAATCAAAAGTGTTATGGCCTTGTCTGTGAAGTGATACATTTGATACTTCACTTGAATTGTCATATTAGGGAATGAGGTAAATGTGTGTAAGAATGATGCTACGGACAGATTACTGGAATTGAAGTCATGATGGACTAATTGATGTGTTCCATGCAAAGTTGTCACAGTTAGTTAGAAAAGGACTTGAACTGACGTGTATGAGAAGTCACAGGTGAAGGAATTTGTAGAATGGCAGTCACAAAGGTGCTGTTAGAGGGACTGAACAGAATGGTGTTGGGTGATAGCAATACCTGTCACACTGAGCAATGGCACCCATGCATTGTTGTTTGTTAACGTTCAGTTCACTGCGTTATGCATTATTGCCATTAAGTCCTATGTTTATATGTGTGCATCAATGAGAATTTGCTGTTCCATGTACATAGTGTTCAAGATAATAACAATGCATGCATGCAACTGATATTCCTATTGCTCTCATTAATGACAGTCTGAAAATATGGGCATAACTGAACCGGTTCAATGGAAGACACCATGATACTGGGAAGGAAAATGTGAGAGAGTCCCAACCTCAGTTACATACAGCAGTAAAACAAGTGCATTAGAATGGGCTCCACATATGAGGTATAAATTAGGTCAATGAAGCCTAAGCAGCTAATATACATCACTGATATTAATTTCTAGCAATCAGAATTGCTTACTGAAGCATAATGTTCCCATGCTTATTTTCAAGGTTGATGGCAAATTGTCAGTGCATGCAGTATTATTTTTCGGATTTTTGCAACAGGATGATTGTTAGCATCAGGCTTTGCTACTCACTGCCAAGCATCATACAAATGCTGAGGACAAAATGGAAATTTCTGTTTATAAGTCATTAATGGCCTCATGTGTTTACTGTGAATTTATTTTTTGACCAGATTAAAAGTCTGACATTGGGCTTATAGGACAGTGGTGAAAAAGGGGAGCGAGCAGAGGGTATGATACTGAAAGCGTGATTAAAGAACAAGCAGGACTGTGGTGGAAAAAGAATATATATATATATATATATATATATATATATATATATATATATATATATATATACATATACATATGTACATGAAGTGTACACACTCCTGTTAAAATGCCAGGCTTTTGTGATATTGTGATATAATGATGCATGGACATGGTCATATGGAAATGTATTGTGAGTGGAACATGGTGAAGGAATGTGTGGTGGACAGCATGTAAGCGGAGAATTATATTTGTGACATGCAAGTTTCAGTGAATCATAGCACAGGGCAGACTTATTTTGAAAAATAAACCACTGAGCTACTGAATATTTAGTTTGCTTTGTATCTGTTGTCTCATTATTGTATAGGAGAACTTGGGCCTTGATGATGAAAGCACACCTTCAGTGTCAGATACAACATTCATAATCATAAGCAGTAGTAGGTAAAGATGCCACTCCTATGTGTTTTGTGTCTACTAGTTAGCTGGCCTCAGTCATGTAAACATTTAAAGTTGAATTTCCTTGGACTGTCTTTCCAGGATGTGGAAATACGAGAAGGTGGCAGAATTTACAGAAACTATTATAAGTGGACTGGAAAGAGGTGGAGACAAATCTTTCAGCCTTTGAGCATTTAAAATCATATTGCTGGCCTCTAAAACATATAGGTTAAGGATGAGGAGAACTTTGCTATTTACCACAATAGGATTTCAGGTGCTAACATTCATATAATTAATGCAACTGACTAGTTATTTAATAACTTAAATAGGTGTAAAATTATGAAGAGCAACAGTAAATCTTAGAGAAGTAAGCTTAAATCAATAGTGCTCTCCATAAATCATAGCAGTTGAGAAGGATGTATACAGAATTTTTTTTTTCTAATTCAAGCCACATTATTGGCCTTACACAGCTGCAATGAAGGCTTCTGCCTTTAGTACTGGTGACTAACCTGTGCCTTTAATAAATGTTCATTCCCATAGGATGTATGCAATCAGGTCAATGTACAATGCAATCAGGTCAATGTACAATACTGAAACTGTGCTGAAAGATGTTCTTTTACACAAAGCAGAGAGGAAATAATTGACCATAAAGAAGAGACAGAAGTAAATTCCTTTCTGACACTGAAGATGTGATGCTTTAACATTATCAACTCATTGAATTCTACACTATGGTATTTTCTTTATCATCCTACTTCAGCTATGCTTCATTGACATTCTTGTCTTCATCATGATTTTAGTGTTCCCCTTAGGTAAAAAGAATGTTTCCTTGTTATGGAGTAGAAACTGAGATCCCATCAACGTGTATTCAAGAAAAAAACAGCATAGTTTGTCACCTGTTCTGTCCAACTACTCACTAATGGAGATTGTTATTGTCATGATACCTCTACATGTCATTCAAAAGTATGAAGAGCACTTGTGGTTAACCACATTCCACTGAGAGACACACACGTTATCAAAACAGACTGGGTACAAGTGGGTGACACATTTTGATGTTTCCTATACCCATAGTAGCTGATGAACCACTTTAATGGATAGCTGTTAGAGGCTGTAGTACTGAACCTGGAAAATGTAATGTATGGTTGTAACATTTCTTCCTTGTGACAAATATGTGGATCTGCATGTACATCTAATTCATACCTCTCAACTGTCAAGATTTTCACAGGATGTTCAGATTTTTGGCTCATAGTTTTGGTCTGTTGCTCACAACATTTTTGGTTTACTGGCAAATTGCTAGGACTGTCTGAGGACTATAGCCTTTAAATAATGGCATACATTTGGGTTTCACACTTCAAACCATTTACAAAATGTAAGTTAAAACAAAGTGTTACTCTAGCAAGTTTCTAAATTATAAACTTAGTATTTAAAATATTCCCTATTTTTGGGCATCTGTCCCTCCATTTTGTCAGGCTTCGTCCAGATTTCATCCACTAAGAGGCTGAGAAGTATGATTTAATCATAAGCAATTTTGATTTTAATGACCAAGATAAAAGCCATGGTGAGTATTACAAAGATAAAAGTTAATGTATTGTAAAATAATTCAACGGCTGTGAATGAATGACATTCCACAAGCACTGAAAAAAGACAATGCTCATGAGTAGCAGCTAGTGAGATCACAGGAAGATAGTAATTAGTCACAGGGACACAGCAGTTAGTGACATCATAGGAGCATAGTAGTGAGATCATAGCAACATTCTCCTTCTGAAAGGTTACTATGATTCTTCCTTTCTGTTTTGATAAGACAGTCTATTCTCTGCATCTGTTCATGAGGCATTAGAATTAAGAGACAATGGTATCTAGAATTAGTTAATAAATATGTGTGAGTATTGACATATACAGCTTCTTGTATGACAATTCAACACACAGTATATCGTGTGGCAACCTTTGGATCACAACTGATTAACAATACAAATTCCTTTAACTGTAGCTACAATGGCTAGATTACTATTTGTGCAGAAGGTATGCCCCCCTGTGCCTCCTATATACCCCCTTACTTATATACAATAACTGTAAGTCACAGCACATTGATTAAAATAGAGACCCCTACCCAAGATGACCATTTTGTTACGGGACGTACACCGGGACACTTAAGCTGCAGTCTATTTATAGGCCTACAGCCCTACACTAATCACTGCATCCTACATGCAGAACAACATCTTGCAACACTAAATTCACACATTAGTTATGTAACTTGTATTTCTTATGTCAAATATCACTAATTATCTCTGATAAGTTCTTAGAACAGCAATTTTTTTAAGTTCCAAAGAATCCAAAGTTGTTGTTTTTTTTTTTTTTTTGTTTTTTTTTTTTTAATACCTCCTAGTCTAATAAGCTATTAAGCTTAAGTCTGATTGCTGCTGTTTGAATCCCTGGCTGAACCTCTCATGTGTCGACCAGGTCATATTAAAAAAAGGTAAGTAAAACCTTTCTATTTAGCAAAAAGTGAACTTCTTAAAAGACTTTCATTAAGTGACTCCTTACAAAGAAAATGATTTTACTGACACAATAAGATATAATACAAACTCCAGCGGAGTTATGTTTTGCCATTCATGCCCAAATGCAAGTCTGTCAAAGAGGTCACGTGCTGAGCAACAGTTCTGGTATCTCCCATGAGCATGTTTTAAATTTATTGTTTTGAACATTTTTCCAGTAAGCAGTGAAACAAAATGTATGAACCAATAATGACAAAACTACCAAATTCAGAACATTTCCATCATAAAAGTCTACTCAAACTTGTGTCAATCAGTAAATATGCACAATCTCTGCAGAAGTAAAAGGCATTTAAATAATTCCACATTAAAGAAATGTGGAACTAATGAAGAGGTTGCTGCTACCAAACAACTTTATATTTAATTGTTTCATCTGCAAATAAAGTGTCTGTTGCCCTTGAAAAATAAATTGCCTGTTACATTACAAAAATGATAAGCTGGTAATATTGCAATAGTCTCTGAAAACCTGAGTGGATTGCTAAAGCATATGTTTTTACAATAAAATGTATAGCATCATGTCCCTGTTCTAATTGCATAATAGCATATAAGACAACCATTTAAAGAATGGATATGTCAACAAAACATAAATCTCACTGCACTATGCAATGCCAAAGTATGGGGTATGTGTGTGTGCTTGGCTTTGTAGACTGGTGATGGCTGTGGCTGTTAAAAACTTCCACAGTTCTAAAGAATAATCTGAAGAAACAATGGTGCTGGTTTATTTCATAAGGTGGTGGGTGAGAGATTTAGAGGAAGCATTATGAATCAGTACCTTCTCCAGTTTGTTAGCAGCAACAATCTGTTGATCTCAGTTTTCTATTCTCTCTCTCTCTCTCAAATTAGCTGTTATGAGTAAAAAAATCGAAGATACTGCAGTTTCTAAAAGGAAAAACACAGCAAAAGTGCACACAAAACATAAAAAGGGACTACCCTTTTAATAAAAACATAATTAAACAGCTAAGAGCCTAAAAATAAACCACAATTTAACAGACCAGTAAAAAGAACACAATTATCATTTTGTAAGAACAAGAACCGACCTCCTGAGTGGACATTATGAAGAAATAAGAGGCTTGCCCTGAATGTTTACGATTCCCCCAGAATACTAACTTATACACCTGTAAGCAAATCAACACTTACAAGCTGACACCCCTTTATAACACTGCTTGATCAAGCACATTAATTTGAATATAATGTCAAACTACAGCAATACTAGGGATAAAGTGAGCACCTTAATCAATAAACACTCAAAGCAAATGACTGAAAGAGCATTATCATGGACAGCAGACATCTACTCTGTGTATGAGTTACACAGCACCCTGATGCACTAAACAGTTAACACGTCAGTATATAGCAAAATATTATATGTATGCACATTATGCTTGTACTGCACGTTCATTATAACAATGTCACCGCAGATAAATTACAGCTCATATTAACCAGACGTTTTCCAACATAAAATGATTCTGGAAACCTCTTTTCTTAACTATCAGATTAGCAGGGTAGAGTCCCCCAACAAGAAGCAAGAACTATGTGATTATTTCTGATGTGCAGTCAAATGTCTGAAAACTCTTTCTCAAAAACACTGATCTGAGAGTCCCCCAACAAGAAGCAAGAACTATGTGATTATTTCTGATGTGCAGTCAAATGTGCGAAAACCCTTTCTCAAAAACACTGATCTGACAAAGCAATTAACCCGCAGAGCCTGCAGAAAAAGCAAATTGTGCTCTTTTCACTTTAAACCACACTGGACACTATAAAGCTATAAACACACATTAAAACATGCAGAATGTAAGTGGTATACAAAGTGATGCTAGACAGTGCTCTATATGGCTATGTTACACTTTATGGATGTCACGGAATATGACATCTTATTTTTCAATAAGATATTTTGACGAGAATTACTTGTAGTTTTAAATATTAACCATGAGAGAAGGTGCAAGATGTGTCTCCACCAGTAAAACATCTCTGCTGTAGCCTGCACTTTTCCTGTCTCTCCATACTGAAACATTTAAGCATTCCAGTTTTTTAATCAGCCCTGTTTTTCCTCAAGTTCTGCCACAAGTACCAAAAGCCCCATGTATACCTTTTGTTTCTTGCATGATCCTATTGTAAAGTACTCAGCATATCCATTGTTTTATTCCCAGAACTCCCTCTCACATCAGCTCCCTCCAGCTCCCTGCACCATTGCAGAACAGTAATATAGTGATTGGTCATTTGGACCTGTAACCTGCTTAGCAACCCTTCTTCCTTTTTAATTCTGCTGATTCACTGCTCAGGATAGATTTTTCTGATTAGGTAATGTGATGACGCTTCCAAAGTGAAAATATTTTGTGATCCGAATTTGAGGTGCCATGCATTTTTGAGTTTCCTACAGGATTATAAGTTTGAATGAAGCCTGTCTCCTCAGAAACTTTTCACCAGCATTTTTCACAACGTTTTCTCTGCAGATCATGTGTATCTAACAAAACTCCATCCATTTAAGTCAGAGGGCACACACAGTGGCCAAATGTTTTCAGAATTACATCATTACTAAAGTTAAGAAGCAGTAATAAGAAATCTATAGCCTTCTCATGGTGACGAGCTGTGTGAGACTCTGTCATTTGACATGGACATTCTAATAGGCATAGGCATTTATAGGGAGAAAATATCCATTTTTGATCTATGCCACTCCAAAAATGAAATATAATCATTATGGGAGACGTCAGTCTCAATTTTCTAGGACTCCATTTCTGTTATATATACAAACTCCTAACCTTAGCCTCTGCAAAACAACAAATAACCAGTCAGCCTACTCCACCTAAACCAAACTTTCCCATTCAATCCCTCCTTTATTCAGTCAGGTCAAACTTCCCCACCACTGTTTCCTCCTCAATATTCCCCACCACTGTCTCCACCTCAATATTCATCAATCTGAATTTAGCAACCACAGCCCCATTCTTTTTCATTGAACAAGCAATCTCTCAGACAATCCACCAGCTTTGTCACATTCAGACTGACACCCATCCTTACAAAATGCAATATCTTTTTCCCATTAACTGGACCCCAATTACCTTCACAGAAACTCTCATTAAAGCAGCCTCCAACTGACGCATACTCTCCTCCTCCTACTTCACAGAAAATGCTTTCCCCTCATAAAACATAAATGAAGTTATGCAAAACCTCCAAGTTAACAAATGAACACAAACAGTTTTTACAACTCAAGAGACCAAGTCTGGCATAATTGGAAACTGAACCCCAACTAAGAGACCTTGGTCTCCATCACCAGTGTATGGAACCTAACCAAGCAGGCAGTCAGGAGACACAAATCTATTTGGTACAAAACCAAAATATTCCATCCTATGTAAACCCAAACTCGTCTGGAAAAAATCCTCAAAACCTCCGTTCATATCAAGTACTCAAAAAATAACCAGTAAATGACAAAGAGTGCTCCTGGGCAAAAAATCACCATAAACTCCACAAGGAATGTCCTAGATATAAAAAAAAAATCTTTATTCAATAGTAAAAAACAGGTTACGTGCTTTCATCCCTCTTCAATACTCTGGGACTTCATCAGAACAATTGAATAAAATAGACCACCTTGTTTTATAATGTAATCATCAGTCATTATTTGAAAATTTAAAGGCATAGCATAAAACAAAACCCCTAAACTAGTCATTTTAAAATGCAATGCAATACAAATTACAAGCAAAAATACTTCAAAAACAGTAAACTCTACCCAGAAAAGTTGTAAAAATCATTATTATCACAATCAACATTATAGATCCAGTCCCTTTGTTTCAGCACGGGAAGCAAGGCAACATAATTGCTCAACCTTGGTGCATCTCCAGCATTTAGTCTGAAAATCCAATACATTTCTTTTAATTCAATTTGTAATTCCCACCAGCCCCCACTAATATTCTGCGGCACTACTTCTAATAACCCAAATATTTATTTAGTGTGACTTTGACAAGTCAATGTATGTTTATATAGGGCATTATTAGTATTGCCCTTGGCTATAGCATATAGATGTTCATATATTTTAAGATGAAATTTCCTCTCAGTTTTGCCAATGTAAGAACTTTGACAAGTTTGGCAGATACAGATGTATATTACCCCCTTGGTATTACAATTCCCTTGGTGTAGTCTGATGCCTTGCTTAAACCCTTAAAGATGTATATAGTCACTATCCATAATATAGGGGCATTGATTACATCAACCACATTTAGTGGTGCCTTTAAATATTAGGGGAAATTGTACTGTTCTGTGCAACATAAGATATTTAATATTTTTGCCTGTTTTATAAACAAACATTGGAAATTGCCCTAATGTGTCGAAAATCAATGAGCTGCCTCAAAAAATATTCCAATTTTTCTTTATTATAGCTTTAAGTGCCTTTTCTCCTTCACCAAAGGGTAAAATCATACTTGTATGGAATCTTGTATTAGCCCTGTGATCAGCCGAAGTTGTATTCATCTCACCACTGTTAAAGAAGAGTTTGTATTTGTTTCCCCATCCTGCCACCATTTCATTAACAGTAACCTTGAGAATTTTGTCCAGGTAACCCTTAACTTTAAACACATTAATGATGAGTTCAACCTCATCCATGAAGGATTCAATGTGAGAACACATTCTAGGTGCTCTGAAAAGCTGACCCTTAAAAATGTTTTTCTTATTGTGCAAGGGGTGACAGTTTTTAAAAACAAAGTAGCTGTTCAAAAAGGCCGTGCAGCCTGCACTCTTCCCATCTCTCCACATTAGAACATTTAAGCATTCCAGTTTTTTACTCAGCCCTGTTTTTCCTCAAGATCTGCCACAAGTACCAAAAGCCACATGTACACCATTTCTTTCTTGGGTTTATTCTACATGATCATATTGTGAAGTACTCAAAATGTCCACTGTTTTTATTCCCAGAAGTTAACTCCCTCTCACATCAGCTCCCTTTCTAATTCTGCTGGTTCACTGCTCAGGATGGATTTTTCTGATTGGTTAATGTGATGATGCTTCTCTGTCTCTAATTTTGCTGGTTCACTGCTGAGAATGGATTTTTCTGCTTAGGTAACACAATGACAGGAGGCTAGCAATATGCCTACTTCACAAGAAAGGAAATGCACTTGATTGGATGTCCAGGTTTTAGCATTTGTTTAAGTTGGTACCAATGACAGCTTGCCTCACTAAAGTAATGAAAACGCAGAGCAAAAGCACATATAATGTAGTTTTACATGTCAGGGCTTCAGAGTTCTCTGAGAGCCACAAACTCCCAAGTCAGGATCATTCAGATTAAACCAGGACATTTCCCCATCCCAAAGACAACGTTTGGGATTCCAGATCAGAGACTTCCAAACTGGGACTGTCCTGGAAAAAAAACAAGATGGTTGGTCAATTTGCCCCTGCCACCACCACCACCAAGGGATCACATTGGTCTTACATGCCCATCAAAACTGCATAATACAAAGAATATCAGGAAACTCCCTCAGGGAAATGTAACCAACAAAACCAGTGACAAAACTCTATCAGGGAATTTTGTCAGCCAACCCTTTTACTCTCGATAACTTATAAAGAAGCCACAGATACATTGTATATTTAGATCAAGCCAATTCCACTGACAAATACAAACTTAACTCACACATGACCTTCACTCCCTCATAAAGTGCATCATACAATACAGACGTTTTATGATATCTGCCAAAATTAAATTTATTGAAAAATAAATTCTCCAATAAAGAAAATATCTTAGAAAATGACAATGACATCTAAGCATCTAAACCAGAGATTTTCAGGTTACTTACTTAAATACCTCAATGACTAACATTTTGTGATGCCATTTAAAATACACACACACACACACACACACACACACACACACACACACATATATATATATATATATATATATATATATATATATATACATATGGATTTCCTAGCACCCTCAAACTGTAGGCAGGCAGTCTTAAATAACACATGTGACAGGACAAAGACATTTGTAGAACCCAACCATGCATTTCTGCAGAATAACTGCTTCCTTAGAACCTGTCAGTGAAAACATTTTGTGATCCGATTTTGAGATGCCATACATTTTTGAGTTTCCTACAGGCTTATAAGTCTGAAAGAAGCCTCTCTCTTTTCACAAGTTTTTCTCTGTAGATCATACGTATCTAAGAAAACTGCATTTAGGTCAGAGGGCATACACAGTGGGCAACTGTTTGCAGAATTACATCATTACTAGAGTTAAGAAGCAGGAATAAGAAATATGTGGCTTTCTCATGGTGACAAGCTGTGTGAGACTGTGTCATTTGAAGAGGGCATTCAAATAGGCATAGGCATTTACAGGGAGAACATATCCATTTTTGATCTATGCCACTCAACAAAATGAAATCTAGTCATTATGGGAGACTTCAATCTCAGTTTTCTAGGACTCCATTTCTATTATATTTACAAACTCCTAACCTAATTTCCTCTATTTTGAAGAAGGATATTATAAACAGATGACAGGGGCCACTATGGGAGCAGCATTTGCCCCATTGGATGTTAATATTGTGCTTTGGTACTAGGAATAAAACTTTGTATTTAATTTGGACCATATGTATCGTGGTCATAGTCGGGCAGTTTCTTGGTGATATATTTGTCATTTGGAATGGTAGCATTTCATAAATCAGTAGTTTTATATTGTGTTTAAATTCAGCTACTGACTTTTGAGGTTTACGTTTTCATATACCAAAGAAATTCTTAATTATTTAGATATATTATTAGTGAAATATGTTCATCAACAAAATTAGATTATACAGGAAGCCTACATTTTCTAATAACTTTTTGCATGTTACTAGCAATTGTCCATTTTTGCGAATAAAGGTCTTTTAATGGTACGAATTTCTAGAACAGTGTCCAAAGATGATAAAATTTTGATTGAAATAAATAGATTAATAGATATATTTGTCAATAGGGGTTATCTGATTGAACTGTTGAACCAGGTTAAAGATGAAGTTTGCAAGCAAAGAAAAAATTATTTTTTCCAATATTAGGTAGAGGTGTGCAAAGTGTAAGAATACAAAATACTGATTGAAATAAGTGTGAGCAGATGATGATTATTAGATATGCTAGTGGTAGTAGCAATATTAATCAAACAATTAGAAACAACTAGAGAATTACTGAGAATGACAACTGTGTTAGTCAAATCCTGGGTAGCATCCCTCAGTTTGTGTACAAGAGGCATTTGAAGCTGAAAGAGAGATTGGAAAAGGGTAACAATTACTCTGATTCCGTCAGCATCAATAAAATAGTTAAGGGTATGATGAAGTGTGGTACATGCCAAAAGTGTAAATGTGTTTTTAAAGGGTATGATGAGGTGTGGTACATGCCAAAAGTGTAAATGTGTTTTTAAAGGACAAGGTCTGAAACTGAGGTGTTTCAAACACAAATTTAAAATAAACTGTGCCTATGATTGTAATGCAACTGTTGTGGTTTATATTGCATTTTGTGACTTATATCAGCATTTATATATTGGTAAGACTGAACAAGCTTTGAGAAGGTGGCTATATGAATGCTATTATGGCCTGTGAAATTCTAATTTTAATAATGCCCTTCTAAAACATAAGTAATCTTGAGCACAAAATAAGATTTTCTTTTTTTGTCTTGGAGCAAGTATTGCCTAATCTAAGATGAGGGGCATGGGAACATAGGCTCACGTTCCATGAATTGCTGTGGCAATTAGGGTTAGATGCTAATTCATACCCAGGATTGAAAAATATGCTATCTATAAGCAGTGTGTTAAAAATGCAGGCAGCTAAACTTTGAGGGCATTATTGTAATGCAATTTTTATCAATTTTATTAACTAGTTTATGTTAAAGTTTGTATTAATTCATCCCTTAAATTGTATCCAGTGAGCAGAGTGACCTCATGTTTCTTTAAATTTTCATTTTCAGCTTATAATATATTTTAAATAGGTAATTACTGAGTTAAATTGATGTGCTGGGAATATCACATGATCTTTAGTTAGCTGATATATAAATCCATCGTTGTGTGGCTAATCAATAGTTCTGATAAAGGGCAGTTTGCTATAGTGACAAAAATGCTTAACTCTTGCAAATATTTTTTAATGAACAGCTGAAACATTATTCTGAGCGTGGCATTCCCTGATCTAGTTTTCACAAGTGTTCCTCTTGCTGTTGGCTGCGTGGAATACCTTGGTTTTATTTGGTTTCTTGTCTTATGGATTTCTGAACATTTCTCTTGTGCACTGTGGGTCTGTCTAACAACAACAACAACAACAACAAAAAAATCCTTCACACTTTAGATCACTCTCCATATTATCTACTTTAGAGAAAATTTCCAAAAATAATCCAAACGTGATTAACTGACTACATACTACCTTCTCAGTAAAGAACAGCATGATCTTTGTGTCAGACTGAGTTCCAGGACCACCTTGTGGACCCTCCTTGATAAAATATTTCTTAATATGGAAAGGCAACCTTACTGGAGCGGTCTTTACAGACCTCACTAAAATTTTTGATCTTACAGCTCCATGATAAACTAATTGAAACTAGCATAAATACCAACAGCCTTACATAATGCAAATGCTTTCTTACCAACAGAATTTTCAGGGTGAAAATAGGCACCTCCTTGTCCACTCAGCTCCTATCAGCAATGGAGTCCATCAAGGATCCATACTATTATCCTAGCTCATTCTTATTTTCAGCAATAAACTTCCCTGTGACCTCCATCAACTACTTAACATCTTATATGATGATCACATGGTCATATTTAGATCCACTCACTCCCACTGCCAAATCCAAACAGTGCCCACATCACCTTTAATGTCTCAACAAGTGGCTTATACAACACAGAATTATTATGAACTCCACTAAACTTAAAGGTATGTTTGCTCTTCAGTACTTAGCAAAAGCCTATGACCTTTCACATCACAGACCTAAAACAATTCTACAACAGAAACTACTACCTACTTCAAATACCTGGCAAACTGTCTCAAGCAGTCCTTCAACTTTATTTTATTTTTATTTTCTTTTACATTTGATTATTGAGGAGGTACACTTACCATAACTGATCATTTACAGGTACTGCCTGGGAGAACAGAGAGACAGTAAGCTGTACATATCAAAAACAGAACAGAAAATAGCGATATATAATGGAGCCCCCCTGACTCTTGAAGAGTTTTTTGAAATAATAAAAGACATTAAAAGGTGAGAACAAGGGGTTAATCCCCACCAGGTGAGCAGGCTATACAGGAAAAAGTGGGAGTTATGGGAAATGATTATACAAGAAAATGAAAATGTATGACCTTCTGTTAAATCAAAAAGAGATCATTAGAGAGCTCTACATTCAGGGTAAGGTTGGCTATGGGAATAGTATAAGATATTTTCTGGAAGGATTTGAGTAATTGGAAATTATATTATTAATCTCTTAAACTCAGTATAAGTGGACCTGACTCATGTAATATTACAGTTTCTGTTTTGGGCAGTCATAGATTTAAATGTGAGGTCTGTCATAATTTTTCAGCATAAATGGGATTGTCACAGGAAGAATGGAGACACACTCTGCATGAAGATTTCTATAGCTTGTACTCGTGTATATTCATAGGTTAGTACTAAGCTAACTGTCCTTTTGGACCATTTTAAGCCTTGCCAAATACCCCATGTGAGAATAAAACCCTGCACCTTTTCTTTGTAAGGCCAGCACCTTAACCATTATGCCAACCTCCCATATGTAATATGTAAGATTGTCAGGCACAGAACATACAGTGGCATATAACCCTATTATGATCACGACTTATAGACAGTCTTCAGAGGTGGAAGAATAAGGTGGGAATTCCATTAATAATTTGATGGAAAAAGTATAAATGGACCAGATTAATAATGAGATTATAACCTCCTGTTTTGGACAATCTTGAATGTATGTCAACTCAAGGACTGTAGCATGCATAGTAAAATATAAGGGACTTCCGCAGGAAGGAAGTAGATGTACCATGCATGAAAATTACATCATTGTGTACATATGTGTAATGAAAATAAAGCTTTGTTTACAAAAAAGAGCAATATATAATAAAACCATATATTAGTAATTAATAGACATAGCAACAATAATGGGAGAAATACAAATTTTACAATTTACATGATTATTTTTCAGGTTTACATCATGGTGCAAAAGTTGTGGAGTAATGAGAGTCAGCATAGGGAAAGGTGGGGGACTTAAGAAGTGTTAGTATTTGAGAAAAAGTAAGGATAGAGTTTGAGAGGCTCTTGCATGATGTGACCTACTATGAGGCAAGTACACTTTAATTTGGCATGGAGGAATTTTTTTTAAAGTTTAGCTGTGGAAATGGAGAGGGGATATGAAGTTCCTTTATGTGGTTTGCAATGAATTCCCTTATTTTAGTAGCAAAGATGTAGAAAGCATGGTTGGTGTAGTTTATCTTGATTTGTGGGGTTGGAGTGTGTGGGGGAGTTGTTTGGGAGAAGAGTCTGAGGTCATAGTAAGTGAGTGTGTTTAGTATAAAGTTTGGCAGCTAGCGGTGGGAATGAATTAGGTTGAGAAGTGTGAAGATGACAGAGCCTAGTAGCAGGTCTACTTTGTGCTGCACTGTGAACCATTTGGCCTTTTTGAAGATGAAGCGGTTGGTGCTCATTATAGGGCGAGTTAGTCATGAAGTGACAAATTTTGACTATAGTCAGTAGTGTGGATGAATTTTTCTTAGAGGTTGTGGCTGTTATGGGATGTCCAAATTCAAGTTGGGCCAGAAGGACTCATTTACCTATTGCTGACCTGACTGGATGAGACATTCCTTGCCCAGAAGAGAGCTGAGTTAATTTTTGCCCTCTATTTTTCTGTATGAGTATTTAATGTTAGTGACTTGTAAAAAAAAAAAAGGTAAAAGTATTAAGTACTTGGTTATTTCTATTGGTGTGCCACAATGGGTAGTGATATTGAGTGACTTTGATGATACATTTTTTAAGTATTTGGTGTTGCCAAATAGTATGATTTTTGTTTTTGAGGTATCAAGAGCCAGGAATTCAGGAAATTAAGGCCTTTTTGTAGTTGTGTTTCAATTGTAGAATGATGTTGCTGGACCAAAACAGTACCATGTCATCAGAGCAGAGGATTGGTAGAAGAGTAGGAAGGTCATGAGGTGGTATGTTAATGAATAAAGAAGAGGTGCTAGGACTGAAACTTGAATCACTCCCATTGATAGAAGTGTGGGTTGAGAGAAGGCCCTATTTTATCTGTGAAGAATTTGTTCAAAAAGATGCCTTAGAACCAGGTGATGGGTGTATTTCTAATGCCAATCACTTTTGTGAGGTCAGTGAATATTGATCCTGTTAAGATACCTTTACCCATGTTAGGGATAATGTCATCAGTTATTCATCAGTTATATACCAAAGTGCCATTATTATACTACGCCCTGTCCAGAATCCATGCTGGTTTGGGGTAATAAGATGGTTTTACTGAATGTAACTTGAGATTTGTAGATAGATGACATTGCCAACAGTGGTTAGGAGGAAAATAGAATGAATGTGTGGGATGACTTGGGATTTAGAATTGTTTTTGCAGGGGGGGGGGTAATAAGTGCTGTTTTCTAGGTGCTTGGCATTATATTTTGTGTCAGGTAAAGGTCAAAGATGTGAAGAGGAGGACGGGTTAGAAATTCCTTGCAGTGGTAGATAAATCAGTTAAACTGTGGTCTGTACCTAGGGGAGAGACACTGTGCATGTCTTCAAGCAAGTTACTGAATTTTTACAAAAGATATTTTTGAAGTTGAAAGGGTGATGAAGGGGATGGTGCTGTGAGAGATGTGGGGGGAGTGGAGCTGCTACTGATAAGAGTGTGGGCAGTGGATAAACTCTGTGACAGTGCTAGACCATGTGAGCAGGTGAGTGGTCCTTGATTAGATGGATTTACTGTCAGGATTTGTATCCAGTGAGCGGACTGATCTCATGCAAGAAGTGCTTGGGTTTATTTAAGAGAAAACCTGCATACTTTTGAGATGGTTTACTTTGTGCTTCCAGAGTCTGGTAATGCTAACTTCACTGTCAGGGGCTGGATTGTTTTTCCAAAAGTGCCAGGCTTCATCCCTTAGTCAGAGAAAAAAATTAAGCTCTTTAGTGAGACATAAGGTGTTTGTTCTTGTTTAGAAAGAAATTTTACCATGGTGAAGAATTTGTCCTGCAGTAAGAAAAATATTTGGGTTAGGATAGTAGATACTATGCTAAGGCATGGATGTTTAGAATGGTAGAGCAGTTAAAGGTTTTCAGATAGCTTTTCTCCTTTGTAGCAATTTGTGTGGACAGGGGTCTGAAGGAAAGCAGTTTGGTAGGAAATTTTAGAGACAGATTGCTGATATGAGAAATGACTGAAGGGTGGTCATTGAAGGTAATGGAAGAATGGAAATATGTGAGACGATTGATGCTTCATTGCTGATTAGTAAGTCAAGAGTAGAGTGGTTGTTGAAATGTAGATTTGGGAATGTGGGTTCTGTGATTAGCTGTAGGAGGTCCTTATTAGCTAGACATTCCAGAGATCTTATTTTAGAATAGATTTAAGATGTTAATGTTGAATTTCCTAGACTAATCTTATTGAAATTCCTAGATGAGACTATTTGTGATTAGGGAGTTAAGTTTAGAAAGAGATGAAGGAGGAGATCAAATATGCTGCTACAATATGTTTGTTTTTCTTGGTGTTGAATTTTAACAGGTGGGATCTGTGTCAGTTGTAGTGTTGGCTTTGGCTAGCAAGATGGTGCTAAAATGGCTTTTGTATAGAAATAGACAGCCTCTTCATTTTCTATTACCAGGTCATGCATCATACATATAATTCTATGAGGGGAGGAGGAGCTTAAAGATGGTGCTGCTTGGTATGATCCAAGAATCAGTGACATCTGCAATGTCTGGGTTGTGTAAAGAAAGGAAGGCACTTATTTGATCAAGTTTGTTGGTAATGCCTCCAAAGTCAAATTTTTCTGTAGGTTAATGTGTTTATAGGGAAGTACAAGGCTAGCTGCCCATGTGGGACATTTTAAGCCTAACCAATGCCCTTACTGGTGCTTGAATTAACCTAGTCAGTTTCATGTTGGACTAGCCTTACCCATCCCATCATTTTATGGAATGCTCCATGCATTTGTATGCCATCCTTGTGCAGGGGACATCTTAATCTTCTGTTTCTCATTCCAATTTCAATGCACTTGCTGGAGAAACAAACACTATACTAAATTCCTCCACAATAAGATTTGTTGCTTCATTGCAAACTCCCAGTCTCACAAATATCATTGTCCCACTCTGACCAAAGCCAAATTGTTATATACAAATCATAGGCCAAACCTTATGTTTGATTCACTGCTTTACAAATGCTTTAACAGACAATTATAGGTGCATAGTTTCGTAGTTAAGTACCAGGCAATCAGTCCCCAAATCAGTTCATGCCTAACCCAAAAAAAAAAAAAAATATTCGAAATTTCCCTCTAGCTTTAAGGAGGGCAACACAAGATAGACTGGAGGAGAATGTGAGGCTTGTCATCCAATTATCTAGGTTTAAATTGAAGGCAACAGCTTCTACACTTGACACACAGTGGAAGTTTGTACCAGAGGTCAGGGATGTGTTGAGATAGCAATCTGTTATGCTAAGGTGTCTTATTTATCTGCTGATAATGTTTCATTTCATTTAATCATAGTACTTGAGGTACCATTAGTTCTGTGAAAAAATAGGAGGTCAAATACTGAAGGATCTTTCACGACTCAAAGGACTAGACATTGATCTCTGTGGAGCAGTGTTGGCCAGGTCCAGATATGCTGTATGCACTGCATAAAAAATGTCCACTGATTTGATTTCTTTTTCAAAGAAATTAATAAAGTTAAAGACACAGTACCTTCCCTTGAGAAACATAAATTCATGATGGCACAGGGTATATAAATTTTCAAAGTCTTGATTAAGGACATCTGAGGTAATCTGATCCGTAGTTTTACATATGAGGCTAGTGTGATTAATGAGTCTATAGTTATCAGGGTCCACGGCTGGGCCATTCTTGTGTAATGGCATTGCAATGGCTGTTTTCGAGGGCTCAAGACTGCAACCAGTGAAGAGGCTTAGATTAAAAGAGGTTAAATAGAGTTCAGAAAGATCAAATTTGGCACGGATAATCAGGCAGCCTGGTATGTTATTAGGACCCATGGATAACATAATCTAAGTTTGTGAGAGGGCTAAAAGAAATTGTTTCATAATAATTAAAGGGGTAGATGGGATTGTGAAACCTTTGGAATAGATACAAGTGTGGGTAGAGTAAAATTTGCATTACATATTTTAGCTAGGATATTAGCTGTTTACTTTGGTACACAGAGTGCAGTATTACTGTAGAATTGTTTTGAACATTGTTGTTTGTTAGTTCTTAACTTCCTGACATAGTTAAATAAAAATTTGCAGTTATGTTTGGTTTTGGTAGCTATTATATGTTCATAGTTAGCTTTGAGCTTTCTAATGGTTCCCTTAAACTCTTTGTTAGTTTGCTTAAGTGTGCACATAAGGTAGGTGGAATGAGATTACTTATAAACATAATGCATCTATTTAAGTGTGAGTAGAAGTCAGATGCATAGGAAGCGGCTTTAGCAATGCTATCCTTCAGAAGAGGATTACTGCAAAACTGAAGTCATCATGTAACTAAAGAAGATTTGCTTTTGAAAAGTCGATAAACACAGAATGATTTACAGAAGAAATACCACCAGTTTTAAAGAAAAAATACTTGGCCGCCACAGGAAAAAAACGAAACGGATCAAAACTAAACCCACCAAAGTGGGGGGGCAACATCTGCCATGCCCCCCATGCCCCCATACCTCCCCTTCTTAAATTTGCCAACTCCGAGATCACACTACACTGAAGAAAGGGCAAAGTTCACCATGGTGGCCAATTGTGGTTCCTTTTACAAGGAAAGGATTTCAGCAATCCGTGGTTTCGGTTTACAGAAATTTTGAAGAAGTGGTGTCAGGTAAGTAAAATTTGATGAAACGTAATTTTGTTTATACAAGGTAGTCCCATATATATATATATATATATATATATATATATATAGAGAGAGAGAGAGAGAGAGATTCATCATGATCATTATATTTGTGCTGTAGACTGCAGCATGTAAACTCCACAATTATATTTATTTATTTAACATTTGTTGACCCGGAAAGTCGGACTAGGATAGAGCCTATTTTCAGTGGAGGTCCCAGGGAGAAACACTTCCCTGTCAAGTGAGAATAAGCAGTCCCCTTAACATCAACCCGGAATTAATGGACATGCTGCACCTCAGAAAATCCAAATCCCATCGAGCTACGCACTCAAGAAACTTGAACCTCAGCACTGAAATAAATAGAACATGCTGGAGGGACAGATTCATAATCCAGAGGCTCCCTTCACTCTGGAATAAAATCCCAGTCCAGGTTAGGCAGAGTCCCTCACTGACTCTCTTCAAGAGGAATCTTGATGAGTGGATGGGAGATCGTAGGTTTACCCTGGGTATCACTTCTGTGTCACTGTTAGACAGAGGCACAGTATACTAACCTCGAAAAAGGGCATAGCAAAATTAATTTAAAATGGGTGGCGAAAGCCAAACACACTCTGGCTAGGCTTATAAATGCCCTAGGGCAGATAGCCTAGTGTGAACCTATGAACATATATATATATATATATATATATATATATATATATATATATATATATATATCAGACAGTATATAAGTGCAGTACTTCTGTCTTTAACTGATTTTTACAAGTGCATATAAAGACATTACAGATAAATCACGGTTACTAAATGAATATATTACACTCAGTACATTACTGAAGGCAATGTATATATTATACAAGTACAGGAACTAATGTCAGTAAAGTATATAAATCAAATTACTGATTACTATTTGTACCTGAAGGAATATATTGCATTCAGCACAGTACTGCAAACAAGATTGATATAAGTGCAGTATTTTAATCTATTATTGGTTTTCTAAATTGTAATTATTTATAATGGTTGTTCTTAATGCAGTATTCAAAACAAATGCATATCAAGCACAAATGTGATCATTCTATTGGTGCTGTAGACTGCAGCATGTAAACTCCACAATTATATTTATTTATTTAACATTTGTTGACCCGGAAAGTTGAACTAGGATAGAGCCTATTTTCAGTGGCGGTCCCAGGGAGAAACACTTCCCTGCCAAGTGAGAATAAATAGTCCCCTTAACATTTCATTCCAAAGTTTGTATAATCACATCCTGTACACTTTTAAACAAAAGTATGAATAAATACTTCAATAAACATTTATAAAAATAGAAATATTTTAAAGTACAAAATGTAATATTGTGTAACTTGATGTGTGATTGTATTGAATATGTTTTGCCTTTTGTCTCCTCCCTCCCCTTTTTTCTGTGATTTTTTTTTTTTATTTTATTTATGCTTTGCTTTGTCTTTTTTTATTTAATTTCTCTCTCATTTCCATTGGAGCAACTCAAACACATACCTCCCAGCTTAGGGATCATTTACCCTTTAACTATCTTGTGACTTCCTTCCAGGATTAGGGGTGGATCCATCAGTCCTGCAGGCACCCCGGCACATGGCAGCCTAGAAAGCCTCACAGAATGGGGGCTTCAAGACTTGGTTGATGATCTGCTAAAAGAGATACTTGTTCAGAAGATTCAGACAGTTGAGGCTTTACTGCAGTGTGTAGAAGATATACTGTCCTAGCTGGAGCAGGCCAACACTCCTCCACAGGCCCCTACCCCCTCAGCATTGGGGTATTCCGCTGCCCAACCATCTACCAGTGGAAATTTTTGAGGCTCTTTAGGCTAGGCCTATCTGCAGGCTTCGCCTTTCTTCCATTATCCTTTCACCTATACCCTCTTACATATTTCCCTCCCAAACTACCCTCTTATATAAAAACATTTGAACAAAATATGGGAGGTATATCCCTCAACAAAAGCATTGTGCCCCTCCTCCTTATCCCCTTTAACAAAACCCTCTTGATGTTTTCCCTTGTGTTCCCTTCTTTGTTGTGCCTCTCCTTTTTTAGTCTTTCCAATTTCCCCCTTTCTGCTCTTTAATGAAATTATCAGGGTGTCCACATAAGAATATCCCATATAAAATACATTAAACGCCCTTAGTTATTTTTCTAATATCAATAATAAAAGCTGCACAGTCCGTAGCGTGCCTCAGTTATTTTAAACATGATTGCACATAGCCACATCCATCCCTGATATCCACATATCTAGGAAGCACTACAAAGTAATATGAAGCTTACATTTTTGTCACATAATCCTTTTATATCTACTTAATTCTTTACTTTAGATATGTTATGCTTTTACCCTAAGTAGGCATGTTTTTCATCTCCTCTACATTTTCTTTATTCATTGCAAATGCACTGCATTTAGCTCACTTACATTTGAATGTATCAAAGTTTTTTGCTCATAATTGTTACATGCATATGAACTACAGGACTATGAAACCACCCTAGATGTATCGTATGAAGTACTAATGAAATTAATATTATCATGTATCCCCTTACAAAATTAAGTTAGGTCCATTGCTATGGGAACCTCTCCAGCAGCTGTCAGTTATTTTTGTCCTCCGTGAAAAACCTGACTAGGCATAATTTGCCATTGGTGGCCTAGTTTAGAATAACAAAAGGTGATACTAAGAGTTACTTCATCTTTTCTGGGAAGGCAATGCTTTCTTTCATTGTTCTTCTATGGTCTGTAATATTAGATCAATGGTACCCTTCTGCTGATATAAATCTAGAATGTTGGAATATGTGGGCATTATTAATTTTGACTCAACAATGCTAAATTAAAGTGTTTAAAAACACTGATACAATATCCTCCTTGAAGAAGTTACATTTTTCAGAAATTGCACTCCGTTTTTTAAAATCATGTGTTGCATGTAGAAAACTTTATGATAAGATGCATAAGATTCTAGTTTTGTCATTTAATCTTGACATAAAATTTATTTTCAGTCAAGGGGCAGCTCTAATACAGGAAAGTTTTAGCTTTATAGTCATAAAAAAGTTATACTGCAGATGTTCTCTCAATGGGTTTCTAATTGCAGTATACAGTACCTTGGAATAATGTTAGAACATAATGCAGTAATTTAAATTCTGCTCACCGAATTTTACAAGGGTTTGTTGATTAATTATTAAATGAGTCAATCAGTTTGCAGAAATATGTGTAGTCATAAACATGCAATTTAAATTTAATGAAGTAGTGATTTAATGAAATCACATACATATATTAAAAAGTAAATCTCTAAGAATATTAATTTCTGACAGTATATATCTTTCTAGGATGTATTTTAGTCTGGTATTGAATGCAT